>NC_083763.1:67755142-68055142 GCF_963514075.1 Conger conger
TGAGCACTATTGTCCCTTTTCCCAAGCAGCCGACCGTAAAAACTTAGCTATAATTAAAGCAAAATGGAATAGGGCCCATGTTCAATTTCTTAGTAGCAGCTGCGTGGTGAGCCCGCAACCGTGCGACTTTTCAGTGTACAAATAGATGAGTTCATATTTAGTGCAGCTTTGTCCAGACTCACCTGCAGCGTGAACCACCGATCCGTTCATTCAGAGTGAGTGACGTGATTAAAAAAAATGATAAATCCCTAAACGTTTCTATAATAGCAACAATGGCACTACATTAATATTATTGCATGGATTATAACCTGTATACTGAATAATAACGTGCGTATGAATGTGTAATGACTCCACAAAGCCAGGATAGCACATAAAGAGCTCTGGCTCTTTATTATTTAAAAGCTGTAAGGAAACATTCTCAAACAAGGAAACTTAATTCTTTATGCCAAATATTTCAAATTTCAGACATTTACATCTTTTAATTTTGTGTTTAAGGCACAAGATAAAATACATACAGAAGGCAAAACTTCTTACATTGGAAACTGGGAGTGAACTTGGAGGTCATTTTCATTTGATGGCATAAATAGCTAATAACACTTTAGAAAACAGGACATATGACAAATCATATATCTTTTTCTGACAAAAGGGAAACAATTTCATAATTATCAACAAAATTTACAGAGCCAAGAGGTCCCGTCTAAAAATGACACACTTATTGATAGATATTTTATTAAAAAATAAATTATACAGTTGGATGAATTAATTATTTAGACCATCAAAGACATTAAGTCATATCCTTAATGACTCTGCTATTAGTTAGGTCCCAGATACCAAAACCATTCATTTATGAAGTAACAAAGCAATTAAAGTTAATTAACAGAAATTAAACAGAGCACTCCAATGCCTCAGGGTACTATGGTCACTCATGATTCATGTCTATGAAGAAAAATAAGAGTGATGTTCACGTTCCCTTCAAAATAAGGCATTGGCTCTCATTTAAGATATGAATATTGATGTTCCTTTGATGGAAGTAATTATCCGCATGCAATTTCAAAATGGAGTCTCTCATTTGGGACCATTTAAATGTCGCATTTTTAACTACTGTACTTGAAAGTACAGAAAAAAACTTGCCCTTGGATGACCAACAAAAATACAACATGATATGAATACATACATAAAGTACATACATTCAGCATACAGTGCACATACATAGGCAATACAATTAAATAATTACATTTTAGTGTAATCACTAAATGAGAACAGCACCAAAAGTCCAAACTTGATTATAATGAAGATTAAACCTTTTTTTCTTTTGGTGACTGAATTAAAAAAAAAAGAAAAAAAAAGAGAAGAAATCCTCATTTTTGAAAGAAACAGTCATTTTGGCAAAGCAGTACTGACCCGTAAACCTTCCCACTGCAAACCTTCAGCAGATTCATTATCACACAGTTCCTATTCATATCTCACGCCATTGACCACACAGAAAAAACATGGCAGCAAATCAATTGCAACACATTCTGGAACATTTTTCATTTTATTTTATTTCTTTACCAAGTTCAACTGCGGTTCTTTAAATATGGAATTTTACTGACAGCCCCTCATGCTTCCCTGAACACAAGTACACAGACAAACAACTGGAAAAGAACATTGGAACTGAATGAGATGCTTCAGAGTAAATTATATAAAACATCTGAAACTCCTGGTTGTGCATATTTGTCAAATATGTGCCCATTAGATACAATGCAACACCATAGAAAAGCTGACCATCTTTGTCATGTATGAGTTTGAAGCATGGAGTCCACATGTAGAGCTTGGGTAAGTGGAGTGGTGCCCGTCTAGGCCTGCTGTATTCTTTGTGATCCGTCCTCGGAAAGATCATACCTGGGCGGAAGGATACTCAACAGATCAGATCCAACACTTAAAAAATGTAATGCCATATTTTTATTGTGTTTGGCCTCCTACATTCAATTTATTTATTAATGCATGGGCCATATTAACTGTGAAATATGATGATTTTGTCCAAAATGAGTCTTCTATTCAACAGAAATAACAACATTGCTTAATATAGAATACAGAGACATGCAAATATCCTTATTATTTTTAGGAGCTATTTTTGGAAATTATATTAAATTCATGATAGTATTATCAGGGCAAAGGAGAGTTTACCACTGTGTCCATCCTCTGGAGATCTCTTCATGTATCAAATCCAGCATCACCTGTGAAAGGCACACTGTTGGGGTCAACATCATCAGGCAGCTACATGTGACTATGATGCAATGCATGATGCAATGTGCTGCAATGCATCATTATCTTATAACAGTCGAGCAAAGGCCTAGATCTCATTTCAACTTTGAGAGGGACAACATTTTCGTCTGAATTGTTTTTGGTGGGGACATTAACAGTATCACCAAATACAACATGATAATATTGGGGGGGATGTTTTTCCAAAGTTGTGTCCCCTTCCCTTCCGTGATCCACACGCATGCAGTCATGTAGGAGGAGTGCAGAGTACCACAGCCACACCTTTCCCAGAAGTCCTTTGTGTTTTGACAGGAGGCCGCCCCCGTTCTTCACAGCGATGTCGAGGGTTCTCCTGTGCAGCTCCACGATGGACACACTGAACTCAAACCTGCAGAAACGCAGCACAGGTCTGAACCAGCTGTTGTCACCCACTCCTCCCTCCACAAACTACTCGGTGGCACCCCCTATAGGTCTCATGAAGTATCTACTCCACCAACACAATATGAATACAATTCTGCCCAGAACAACACAAACTATTAACTGAATAATAACAATAAATAGAAAAGCAACAATACAATTAATACATATTTATCGTAAAACAATAAATAAATACATAAAAGCATTATTGGATATTAGTAATAATGCAGCATTTTGTGAAAAGCACGCAAAAGCCCCGAAACATTGTTCCCAATTGGCAGGAGCACTCACTACCCTAGACTACTCTGCGTGTCCTAGATCTTTGGAGACAGGCACTAGGGAGAGCCCAGCAGAAATGAAAGTTAGTATGACACGCTGCAGCAGTGAGACGTGACCCTTTCACAGCAGTGTCTGTAAATACAGGCGCAGTGGGACTCACGTTTGGTCATACACTGGGTTTAGGGTCTTCTTCAGCGTCTGGGTCTTCCTCCTGCCGGTCCTGCTCTTCTCGGGAAGCAGGTAGATTCGCACATATGGGTCCGAGCCATCCTTCGTGAAAGCGATGAGGTTCCTGAGGTCAGAGACACAACAGGGAGCTGATGGGGAGGTCGCTCGCTCGCACGCACACACTATACAGCCTGACTCCAGTTTAAAAAGTGAGAAAACTTTACAGCAAGCATTGTTCAGTAAAATACTGGATCCAGCTGGATCAACTGATGTCATTACATTGAAAAATGTTTGAAAAGTAAGAACAAAAGAACATTTCTATGGCAAATACATAATTTTTATGGTGAAACATTATGTTAGGTGTGAGTGAGAAGGGGGCAATTCTGTGAGACATGGCTGCAGTTGTAGTCTCACCGGCAAGCGTGCACAACCACAATGAGCTTGTTCCTCTGAGAGCTGTGTCGAACCGTGAGCTGAATCTCTCCCAGAGGGAACTGGTTGGCAGCAGTACCACTGAGAGCAGAGACGGTACAGGGTTACTGATCATAATGCATTTCACACTACTCTTTGCAATGTACAGAGATTCATGGTTAAAAACAGACAGGACCGTTTGTGTTTGTTGAAGGGTCAGACTATAACATAATGTTCCAGCAGTGTAGTATAGCCGTTAGGGAACTGAGCTCATAACTCAAAAGGCTGTGGGTTCTAGTCCCGGGTGGGGTACATCCTTGACTAATGTCCTAACCTGAATTGTTTCAGTAAATATCTATCAATAGCAACAACTACAGTGACATTTTTTTTTCAAAGCCAAAAATCCAGTGGTAGCTGGTGAGCTGAAAATAGACAGGGTGGAAAATATCCCTTTAAACTGATCATTGGTCTCAACCTGTTTTTGTTCACTTTCCAGGATTAACAAGTGTGCCAGAGATCTGAATAATTCATTGGCAAGTAAACACACAGCTTCTTTCTTCACGTCACAAAATCTGCAGTTCAAGACCATTTAAACAACAAAATATGCACATTGCAGATGTATGTCATGAACATTCTCATGTGAGTGTGGAGATATACAGTACGTGTCTCCACAATTTTAAATAATGAAAGCATTTTATTTGTGACAGAATATATGTGATCTTTATTACTCACCTAATGGCCTAATTCAGGAGAACTGGTTAGGTCTGATGGTATGGAGGAGGCTATTTTGTCAAATAATTGCAGTATCGATAAGCAAGGAAAATTACTGTAAGCTGGTCGAGACCAAGAATCAGATTAACAGGAAGTTTTCCCCCATCAATTTTCAGCTCAATAGCCGCCTCTGCCAAAATCGAATCCAACACTTCAATACAGCCAGCGTATCGGATATAATCTCTGACCAATGAGGCGGCAGACGTGAATATCGAGCGCAGTAAAGCCCAAGGCACATGTCTGTGCCAGAGTTACGGCTCTTAATAATGGCCTCTTGCGCCCTGTATCTTGGGGAAATAAAGACGGTGCAAGTGGCTTGCTCACTTCTGCAGCTGCCGCAGTCTCTGCTGCAGCTCCTGGGTGGCGAAGGGCATGGAGAGGTCGGAGGCAATGCTGGGCGTGGACTCCTTGTGCGCCAGGTGTGGGTGTGAGCCGGAGATGGCCAGGTTGGAGGTGCTCCTCCCGGCGTCGGCCAGCCGGACCGGGCTCCCCGGGAACACCTGGTCCGGGCTCTCCGCCCGCCGGTGGAGCTCCAGGACGGAGGCGGAGGCCGAGGGGGGGAGGTCGCTGGTGGGGCGGGGCGGATCGGGCACGGGGGGCCTCTGTGGGGGCACGCTGGCGCTGGCCTTCCTCACCTGCACCGAGGAGGGCTGGTCCGACGCCATCAGCTTCTCCAGGCAAAGGACCTGCGGGCGGGGCGTGGGGTGGGGACACGGCGAACGTCACACCTCTCCCGCGAGACCTCAGCGGCACTAAAGACGGGGCTGAGGTGGGAGATGCGCTGGTATTTCAGCCATCGCTGCAACCTCAGAAAGCATTTCCCAACCCTGTTCCTGGAAATCTACCATCCTGTGGGTTTTCATTTCAGCCCCGATCTGGCACACCTGATTCTACTACTTAGCAGCTCAGCTCGATCTCTCGCTGCTGAGTGAGGTGTACTTCGTTAGGGTACAGGACAGTAGATTGGGCACCTCTGGACCCCAGGAGCTGGGTTTGGCACCTCTGCTTTGAAAGAACTGCACTGCAGGCATCCAGAATGCAAAGCCAGCTGTAGAGGGTGTAGGGATGGCCTAGAGCACTAGAACTCCAGGGTTAGGGATTCACATCCTCAGCTAGAATATTGCTGCTGTAAACAACACAAGATTTTTTGCTGACTGGAAATGGCAGGGTTCCCACTCAAATAAAATGAATTCAGTTCAATTACCTTCTGGTTTTCAGCCCGCCTTTACAATTCCAGTAAAATTTGTGTGACTAAATGTTTTGTCGGCTAAACGTCCCAGACTGCACGCCAAGCATTTATTATCATCTAGTCACCAAATCAAATTTAATGAGACCTACAGATATATATAGAATTATGTTTACTTGGAATGCTCCCTCATTAAATTACATTCAAGGCAACAACAATATTACGCTCAAAAAACATCTTACAGCAGCTGTCCTCATCATCAGTATCTTACTGATCTGTGCAGTATATTAAGGAAATAGAAGCCTATTTTCTTTAATCCTTTCTTGTTTTGTATACAACTATTCGCTAGCTATTTAGTTCAATAGTGTAGTCCTTGTAAAGTTTGGGAACCGCATTTGCAACAGCTAATGGGGATCCTAATAACTTAAATTACCAAACTTTATACAGAACAAAAAACATTTTAAAGTTCTTTTTGTCAATAATTTTTGTGGCAGGAATGATGAATCCATTTAGCTCACTGAAAAAGAAATCGGTACACATCAAGTCGTAAATTGTTATAGATTCAAAATGTCTCTAGGATAACTGGATATTTACTCCAACTTTCGGAAATATTTTGTGACTGTCCACATTCAGAATTTACTGAATCCTGAGAATATACGTGCACATAAAATCAACCGAAGGGATTAGAGAGACCGTGAGAGAGGTGGGCATGGGACATGGGAGGAACCACTAAGTACGTGAGCGGTGCCCGCAGATGGGGAGGGTCGGGGGACTCACCCGCAGAGCCATCCTGAGCTTCAGTGTGCAGCTGGGCCCGGAGTTCCTCAGCGGGAAGCTCTGGTTCAGCGTCATCTCCTCCTCCTCCAGGAGCCGCTGCAGGGGCACGCTCAGGCTTCCCAGGGTGCACTTGTGTTTGTCGTCCTTCACCTGTCAACAGCCACGCCCACGTCACAAGGCCTGCCCCCGTATGGTGCGTACCTTCCTCCAGAGGTAGGACGGGGCCGCAGTTTACACTGATGTATATTACCCACGAAACACGAGACTCCTGCTTACAAACGTACCTCAACCTCCAGCTCCTGAGTCCTGGGGTTGTGGATGAGAAAGGCGAAGGCTTCTTCCCACAGCGGCTCATTGGTCTTGTACCGTACCTGTTGGGGTGAAAATGCAACAATTCAGATCTACAGGAAAGAGCACTCTTTGAATTAATAACAAAACTGATGCATTTAAAACCCAAAGATATTTTATAGCTATATACTAATGGAGCATTAAGTAAGGATAGCATACTCTTTCATACGCTTCCTCTTTCTAAAGGCAGGTACATTATGTATGATTTCCTCATAAAGATTTTATGAGAAAGGAGTAAAGGAGTAACATGGTGGTTGGTCACACTTTTTTATATGCAATTTGCACAAGAGAGCATTGGAGAAATGCGATAAAAATATTAAATATGTGCATTCTTCAATTTTGGAGAAGTAAGCGTTTTAAATTTATTGTCCTATTTTCATCCGGTTGAGAATGTTCTCCTGGTAGCGTGTCACACTACTCTCCTTATCCCACCCTATAACTTGTGACCCATAGTTTTCGCCGCTGGCCTCCAGGGAAGACAATGCAAATATTTTACTAATGTTTGGTTCACTTAAATTAGAGTGCCTTTCAAGGGCTATTAGACCATTTCTGGCTATATTCATTTAGCTAGCAAGCTAGTTTGCTTTCATAAGGTGACGTGATCGATAATGTTAGCTAGCTAGTTTGTATATAGTTGTGCTTTTATGTTAACTTGATTATCATTGGATAGCTTTGGATAGTTTGTATATAGTTGTGCTTTTATGTTAACAAGATTATCATTGGATAGCTTGATATACTAAGTTAGCTAGCTCTTGTGATGAGTGCGTATCACAGAGGTAGCTATGGTAACAAACAACAATGTGTGGAAAGTGAGAGCACGTTCTGTCAATCATAGCTAATGGACAGTTCTCATTAGCATGCCCAGACAGTTTCAGTGAACTTTTATAGTGGGGAAATTTAGGCTTAGAAAAATACATTTATTTATTAAATACATTG
This sequence comes from Conger conger, assembly GCF_963514075.1. Lineage (NCBI taxonomy): Eukaryota > Metazoa > Chordata > Actinopteri > Anguilliformes > Congridae > Conger > Conger conger. The sequence goes on from NC_083763.1 coordinate 67,762,677, forward strand.
AAATTACTGAATAATAAAGAAAATGATGCAAGTGTCAAATTCAACCACCATGTTACTCCTTTAATACATCTAGTACAATGCAAAGCAGGGGACGACCTAAATATCCACTATCCACCATCAAGATAACTAACAGTTAGGAATAAATGTGCTAGTTTTAGTCCCAGGGTGCTTACCTTGCTGTCGTAGGTTTTGTGCCCAACAGTAAACTGCACATAAGGGCTGGGGTCACTGCTTACTTTCTTGGCAGACTGAAAAAATGTGAATAACAGTGAAAACAGCAGCAGATATTGTTGTGTCTAAGTACAGTACAACATGCTCGCACACACAGACACGCAGACACACACACACACACACACACACACACACAGACACACAAATAGTGGCAGAGAATAGCATGCAAACTAAGCAATAATGTTTAAGTTTATTGAATATATTTATATAGTTCTGCATTACCAGTCAAAGGTTCTGTACATTGGGACAATGGACACATATCTACAGCACATCATTTTGATTGTCCCTTCCCACAGGAATGGTCCAGACCAATCAGCATCAATCAGGCTCCAGCACCACTAATACAGCTGAACCAGATTGTAATTAGCTGACAGTAACTGAGATCAATGTGGTCTGCTGGTCGTTCTGTAGAGACCGGGTGACAGCTGGCTGCAAGCACCAATTTCCACTGAGCTGGACTAATTCTCACTTTTACCACTATAGTCCTCAGCAGCTCAACCGATGTAACAGAAATACACCCTTTCTTCTTTATTGAGACAGCAATTGAATAGAAGGTACAAAGGGTACCCTCCATTTAAGGGCACAAGGCGCAAAGCAGTGATATTCAAAATGGCTACTATCTCTTCTGTGCAGAAGATATAAGAGAAACATCCTATTTTAACACCTAAAACACATTTCACAGCAATTTAAGGACATCCAGGGCCGAGTTTCTGGCAGCACAATGTGATATGAGCACAGGTGTCAAAATATTATTAATAATACACCCCCTATTGCTGAGAATGTGAAATTATAACTTGATAATGATCAGCAACTGTAACAGAGCATCTGAATACGGTGTTCATCAACAAAATGCCACAGCAAAAGCACAGCATGATTAGTGTAGGGAGGAGGAAGGAGAGCCAGGCAGGCATGCTTGGACATAAAAGCGTGGATTTGCATAACACAACCTAATGAAATAATAGCACATATAACTGATCTGCTTGGGAAAATAACCATAATGTCTACATAATGGATTAATAGAAATGATATTCTGTTCTCTTAGTGTGACCTAGCCATCTGTATACACCATTACGTTACCTTGAGAGCCTTATTCATTGAAGCCTGCTTCAAGCCATCTTGGTTAAATTCGAAAGGATTTCGCTTTTCAGGGAGGAGAGAATGAACACACAGCGGGTTAAAAGGGCATGCAACACCCAGCCAGGTTAGTCCCGGGTCCAGAGGAATGCAAAACCACACACACCAGGACACTGACACCACAGAAAGAACCAGAACACATGGATGGATTAGAAAGGTTAGCATGTGAATCCAATCAACAATGGTTAGTGTTTAAACCCAGCTCCCAGAGAAAGACAGATATGGAAAACTATGTTAGTAAAAAAAAAAAAAAAAAAACATACAAACAAATACAGACAGAAGGAGAGACATTTTCACAGCAGGGACAAAGCAGCTTGGTTAGAGGTGTCAGCTGGAATTTTCTATGAACTACAGGAGAACTGACTGCTGCAAAGTGGAGTTCCATTTAAATTAAGGTTTAGTCCGTAAATGAACACTAAACATAAATGAACAGCACTTGTACAGGTGAGAAGTAGGTATGTGTGGCAGAGACCGATTCTTCATTTGCTCAGTTTACAAAACATTTTCTTACATACACAGTATGTAAAATGTCGTACATCATACACATGGATGAGGGATTCTAATCAATGATGACATAATATCCTAGTTCTGACACCTCTCTCCCTCTCGCCTGATGTAAGAGACTGACATGAAGGCCGCAGCATGAGTGACAGGTAGGAGAAGCTGTCCACAGATGTTTCAAATCAAGACACTGCCATCTACTGACCATCTCCTTCAGTTCTCACCATGTCATGGAATGAGCTTCCATATAAGTATTCAATGAATACTTGCCATCAGGAGCCCCGATTTAAAAATAAACAAACAAAATGAAACACTAACTTATTGTGTATTTTGTATAATCGTGTTATAAGCAATGCAACCGTGCAAAAGGGACAGTCAACATGCTATTTGTTGGCATACTTTGGTTTTGGTTGCCACAACACCACCAAATCACACAGGTTGCTAAGGCTATGATGCAAGAATACCGGGAGGGACTCACAAATAACGTTTTATAGACTGAGGTAGTATTCTCACAAAAGACTAGGCCCGAAGCTCTCCTCTCCCTTAAGAAGCCGCACCCAATGCTCCCTTCGAAGATGCTCTTTGAGGAAATGGAGAGAAGAGAGCAGAGAGATAGGACTGAGGCGCTGATGTGGCATGTTCTAGGCTTCCACTGCCGACCACCCAAAAAACAACAGCCATAATGCACAGACAATGCTGGAGACTGCACAGGTCTGCACAGGAGTCGATAGCATGTCCGTATACAAAAGATATTTCTGCCGAATGAGACCATTCGGGGGATGGAGGCATTACAAAAGGCTGTTCAGCCAATTTTGGCTTGTCATTTGCCTGAAACATAAAATGAATCTGTCATCATGCGGAGAATGGTCCTGAAGGATCCTTTGCAGAATCCATTAAAAGATTAAAACAGAGCGAATCAGTGTGTCTGACGCTATCCCAGATCTGGGGTGAGTGTAGGAACAGCTGCAATAGTCAAAATGGTATGAGAGACAGATGGGACAGACGGGACCTGGTGAGTTCGCTGAACAACTGCAATGACAGCACTGATGAGTTCACTGAACAACTGCAACCCATAGACAAAATAAAGATTCACATGGGGCTGAACTATCCAGTACAATGATTTCTGAAATACAATCAGTCTTTTTGAAAGAATATGACAGAGCTTCCACAGCTTTTTGCAGCCACTACCGTTCCTGCTGTCATAAGCTACAATAAGGCATTTGTGCTTCCAAGGGCTTTTACATAAAAGCATGCATCACAGATTGTGGTGTCTTCAGTTATGTTTTATTAAGATTTCTGATACTGTATTTGAACCCAATGTGTTTACAGATCCACATTTAAAATTCAGCTGAAGGGAAAAACACAAAATTAAAATGGAAGCAAATTCACATTTGATTGATCCAAAGTTTCTCAATGTGACTCCAGCAGAAAAAAACATTACAAATTCATTAAATCACACAGTTCACCTTGAGTATTTTCATAAAGCTAGCAGCCGTCAATGCCCTCGTGTATGACAATAAAAATTGGCTTTTACACTGAATTTCAGTCATGGCGGTTTGCAGATATGATGTCTTTGTCTTACCTAAGACAAAGCTGATTCACAGCAGAAGTGTGGATAAAGGCAAACTGACAAGCACGTTGGTTAGCAGGGGCTGAGTAGATACCGCACAGTACAGACTCGGTATCCCTCCCCGTAACCCACTGGCTCACGGTGCAGGCAGTGGCTGCACTTACCGGAAGGTTCCTGGCAGAGTCCAGGTAGACCACCAGCAGAGCAGATGAAAGGCCATCGTTGGCATGGCCTTTGTCAGCCCGGATACTCGTGAGGACCTGTGGGGACAGGAGCAGTCACAGCTGAGAGGGAAGGCCTATGTGGGTTTAAATGTTCACAGCAATGCTCTACAGCAGAAATACATGTTCCTGGAGATCTACCATCCTGTAGGTTTTCATTCCAACCCTAACAAAGCATGCCCCATTCAACAGCTAGTGATCTCATTAGGTGTACCAGGTTAGGGTTAAAATTAAAACTTACAGGATGGAAGATCTCCGGGAGCAGTGTTAGGAACCGCTACTTTTTAACAATGAAATGATAATACGATTGTCAAAGCTAAAATGCATTCGTTTTTCTCCCGGTTATTGATTATTCCCCTGAGGCAAGAGTAAGACTGAGAGCATTGGACAAAATGATCTACTTTGAGTAGTACTATGCCGTACCTTACTATTACTAACAATAGTAATAATAACCAAATTAAAACAAAACAAAACAAGAACAATGATGACAACAACCACAATCATGCTGACAACGATTGTGGTCGCCATCGTACCTGGGCAAGCTTTTCAGGAGTTGAGAGAAGGGAAAGCCATTCCAGTTTCAAGTGCAGCTTCCCTGTCGAGACTTCCTCCAAGTCAAACCACTGGAAGAAGAGAACATTCCACTGGCCAGCTGGATCTCAGCTCAAGTGTTCAGCATTTATCTGTGTCTTTCCTTGTGTGTGCACATTCAATGTCCACAGTGTGTGGGACAGTTTTGCAGACACAGATCTTGCTCTAGACTAAATTAAATTTTGAATGGATATTCTCCATACAAAACTCAGTTTAATCCAGGACCTAGTTTAATCTGTGTCTGTGAAACTGGCCCTATATATTATTGCCGCTCATTCAAATTTTGGGGTGACAATGGCCAGCCCCTTATATTTATAAAAATACACAGATGTGTGTGATAATTTGTGCGTGTGCGGTTAGGAAAGGTTTACCTCATCAACCTTCTGTTCCTTATGAAGCTCTGTCATATCAATCATCAGACTACAACAGACAGATAGCAGTAATGAAAAACTGGCCACCAACGCATTTGAAAATGTAGACTTAATCGTGCGTCCTGTTTAATGACCAAATCTCAGCCTTCCCCACTGCTACACCAGGTCCAAGCACAACTATGATGCTGCCAGCCAAACTGTGCAGTGACCCATTACAAATGTTTGGTTATAGACACTGCAGTGTGGCAGTCAGTGGGAATAAGTTTTCTACAGCGAGAGTTAGTGTGAGTAAGTAGGCTGATAAGGGCTGATAAGAGATCTCAGATGAAAATAGAGGCGAGAGGGGAGCCCTACCTGCCCAGGAAATCATCTTTGTCGGGGTCTTCATCGAACAGCTCGATCTCCAGGTGTTGGCCAGAGTGCTCATACACCATGGCCTGGTGAGAGATTTCAGACTCAGCTCAGCTCAATTCAAATAATTCATTTAAAAAGCTTTTAGGAATCATTTTCCCATTATGAAATAATATACAGGGTATAATAACCAATTTACACAGTTATTACTTGAAACCTAAAGACTATTCCAAATTGAAATAAATTAATTACTGCTTAAAAACGGCATGGTTTATAACTGGGTCATTGACAGTAGCCCATTAAAAATTCCATTAAATGTTTCTGGAGCACTGGGATGTTCCAGCTCAAATGAGAATGTGAGATGGCTAACCTCATACACCTCGTTCCACTTAGGATGAATGGTGGCTTTGATGGTCTTGCTTTGGAACAGCTGGTTTCCCAGCTGAACGACACCGTATGGGTCCGATTTCCCCTTGATTAGCCCGCCCAGGAACTTGTCCTTCCCCTCCAGATCCTGGGCTTCCAGGAAGTGGATCCTCAGTACACCCTGATTGGACAGACAAGCTCATTAACATACAGCAGAGTTCTGGGTACACTCTGATTGGACAGACGAGCTCATTAACATACAGCAGGAATCTCGATACACCCTGATTGGCCAGATCAACTAGTTAACATACAGCAGGATTCTGGGTACGCCCTGATTGGACAGATGAGCTCATTAACATACAGCAGGAATCTCGATAAGCCCTGATTGGCCAGATCAACTTGTTGACATGCAGCAGGATTCTGGGAACACCCTGATTGGACAGATGAGCTGATTAACATACAGCAGGATCTACTCAGTAACCCGACAGGCTCAAATAGCGCTGTGTCACTGGCATGCATTCGGCCCTGGGCAAATTATATAAATAGCCAGGAGCTGCTCTATGTGGAGTTCGGCTTGATGCACACTGGGACAGGTAGGACATTCATTTCCGCTGGCTTTTACCAGTTGTGAGCGGAGTGAAAAAACAAATACTGAAAAGGCGCTGATATTTGACGGTGTCACCTCGCATATAAGACAATAAATAAATAAATGACACTGAAACAAGGATTTGGCAGACTGTAGCCAAAATGTATTGAGGCCTCAGGAACATTCTCAATCTGGTTCTCCAAATTCCGCCATTTTATCATGCCTGGGCTTAATTACATAAATAAACAATTGCCTTGCCTCCTTAACTGATGTATGGAGAACAGCTGCTCAGCAAAATGGCGACCCATTCCTCACTCAACGGGGTGCAAGAAACTGGTGCCAGTTAAAATGCATTACCAGCTACACTGACTGTGAAGGACAATGACAGGGCAGAAATGCAACATACAAATTAAATCCATCGGCACAGCTAATAAAAATGATCAGGATTTTCTTATGGGCGACATTGGCTCAGGCAGTAAGAGCTGTCATCTGCCAGTCAGAGGGCTGCCGGTTCGATCCCGCCCTGGGTGTGTCGAAGTGTCCCTGAGCATGACACCTAACCCCCAATTGCTCCTGACGAGCTGGTTGGTGCCTTGCATGGCACGGCAGCCAATCGCCGTTGGTGTGTGAGTGTGTGTATGAATTGCTGAATGAGAAGCATCGATTGTATGCTTTGGATAAAGGCGCTATATAAATGCCATTTCTTATATAGGGCTGTTATTATAGTAAAAGAACCTGTTAGAGCCCTGATTAGCGGTTACCGTACCTTTGGCACAGGGAATCGCAGCTGTGCGAGCTGAGCCTCGCCCACCAGAGGAATGGTGATGCGGTTGGGCAGGACCAGGTAGCTGTAGATGATGTCCTGGATCAGGCTGTCGGAGAGGCCGCTGGCAGATTGAGAAACAGGGAGAGGATATAAATAAAAGAAAAAGGGAAACGTGTCTTTACACATCCTGCCACCGCGTGCGCCGTCAGATGACTTTCACGTTGTGGGTCTGCTACAGAGGAGCGGTGTATAAGAACCTGCACTCCTCTGCTGTGGGAGAGAGCAGGAGCAGCGGGAGTCTGCGGGGGGACTGGACTGAGGGCGGTGTTCGGAGGGGGGGCGTCGCATCATTGCACGCCTCTCCAGCCTTTAGTGTTTTAAACAGCACATAGCCGTACTGCAGAGGAGCATCAGATACGAGCAGCAAGCTGGCACAGAGGCAGCCAAATGACAAAGCCCGGCTATAAATCTCAGGTCCTGAACACTGTGAAACACTCTCTCCGAACACCGCAGAAAGGGCCGAGCTCACTGCTATTCCTGTGTGTGAGAAGACGTGCCGGATTAAACGAACTCATGAAGTTATCTAAAATTACCCTGTCTCCATTCACGTGGATCCTTCCTCCGCACCCTCCCCACTGCTCCCATGATGCACCAGGCTCAGGAGAGGAGTACAGCTATCACTTGGACCCATTATATCACTCATGTATCTGAGCGGGGAAATGAGAGTAATTTATGAACGTGGGGGAAAAGCATGTCTTTAAATGAGCATCCTTCACTCGGAGGTGGTGGTGGAGGGCGGGGAGGTGCACTGTCAGCACGAAAAGCTTCTACAGGGAGGCAGTCCAGGCGCCTCCCAGACAGAGACCAGACCTTGGTGTGTGTGTGTGTGGGGCGGAGGGGGGGGCTCCATTTCTCAATCTCTCCCAGAGGCGATAAAAGGAGTGAGCTGGAGAGGAGTTCAGAGGAGGTGAGAGGAGAAGAGGCGGAGGAGGAGGAGAGGAGAAGAGGAGCAGTTTCACAGTTCTTTGCAGACACAGGGAAGCGGCGGGTTTGGTGATGTGGGGGCGTCTCCTGCTCGCGGCACACGGCTCACGCCTCAGCTGACAGGCCCCGTCTGCCAGGCTGAGCCCTCCTGACTCATGCTGCCATTTATAACGGTGCCATTAACCTGTGGCCTGCTGCCAGAGCCCGGAAAGCACCGGAAACCCCCAGGGTGCACTGCAGCACCTATCCGCAGTAGATCGAATGCAGGGGGGGAGAGGGGGGCAGGGATGGGAAGTGATCAAATATACATGATTTCAGAGACTCCAACTTGTTGCATTTTGTTTACCCTGGGGAGTTATAAAAAAAGAACAAGAAACAAGTATATAAATACAAAAAAAAATGTCCTTATTTTTAAGGTCTTATTTTTCAACCTTGTCTGTACTGTATGTTCAGTTCACTGACATTCTTACACAGTCAACCCTGAAGCACCCCTTTAAAGGTTACAGCATTTAAGAACATGCATTAGAGCCATGACAGTGGATATAAATAAATACTGAAGCCATCATCAAAGACACCGCAGGATTGACTTTCCGCTATGGTTAGAATGTAATGGCAAGTGTGATGCCCCTCACTGCCCGAAGGGGGCAGCAGTTAGCAGAACAAACCACAACAGAGCTTCTTTCTCTGAAAGCAGTGCGCCCATTTTAACATGGACATGCAGGTATGGGAAAAACAAATGGAAATAAATGCAGAAGGGCACACAGTGATGCGCAAGAAGGTAACAACAAGGAAGCACTCGGACTGTGAAAGGAGAAGCACTTAACTTCTGCCAAGTTCAGAGAACTCCTTTCATTTCCAATTCAGTGCCTTGGCCAAAAAACAAAAAAAGTGTAAAGGAATAATTGCTATGAACATGTCTCTGCAACCAGAGTCTAGTCAAAGTCCCACACGAATGTAGAGCTAGAAGTGAAAAATAGACTTGGAGCATAAAAGACAGGAAAAAAAAAAAAATATATATATATATATATATATATATATAGGGTTTCGCAGACACGGATTCTGCCTAGTCCTAGACTAAATTTAACTTTGAATAGAGATTATCTATATAAAATTTAGCCTGTTAAATAGTTAAACCTGTGCCTGTGAAACCAGTCCATAGTGGCGTAATACACCAGGAAAAAATATGAACTCCGACTAAATCGACATCGCAAATCAGCCTGAGGGGAAATCCTATCCACATAACAGGAAATACGAGGTGTCAATGATCTATTTGTGTTGAAAATATAACGGGTGAAGGGTGAAGTCAGGTTTCAGGTCAACTACGGTAAACTTTTGAAATATCTTGCATACTCGCCACACATTAAACAGCAATGATAAGTAAAGAATACAGAGGCAGAATACAATGGCACTAATACACCAACGTGTTAATTTGCACCCTTAAAACTCATTATGTGAAAATCAACTACAAAAACGCTCCTGGTCTACCCTTCTGACTGTAAGTGCTGTGTTGAAAGGCCTTTAATTACACTTCTCCTCCTGGGAGTCTGTGGGCTTGCACATTAAACAGGAGGAGCAGAAGCCCATGGTGTGTGAGAGTGAAGCATCCATTTTGCATATTTGAGTCAAACAGCTTGCAGGTAGACTGCACATGGAGATGCCTTTCACACACCTGCAGCATTACATTACATTACATTAATGGCATTTGGCAGACGCTCTTATCCAGAGGGACGTACAACAAAGTGCATACCCATACCCAGGGATAAGTACGCTGAAAGGGAAGTACAATTTCAACTGCTACCTGTACAACAAAGATAAGGACCAGGGCCTATTTGAATTTTTTTTTTTTTTTTTTTTTACAAACAAATAAACAAACAAACAAAAAGCAAAAGTGACCAAACTTAACCATCCAAACACTGCTTACCTAGCCAACTAAAAATACAGATACACAAAGTAAATCACAAAGACAACAATTAAGGTTCACAACGAGGTAGGGAGGGACGGGGAGAGGTGCTGCTCCACCACCGTGGAGCCAGAACAGATAGTAGTCGTGAGCGTGAGGTGGAGGTTCGGAGAGGGGGAGGTGCCAAGCGGCCTGTGGAGGCTGAACGAAGAGGTCTGGCAGGGGTGTAGGGTCTGATGGTTTTTTGTAGGTAAGCTGGGGAAGACCCCTTAACTGCTTGGAAGGCTAGCACCAATGTTTTGAATTTGATGCGAGCCATGACAGGCAGCCAGTGGAGGGAAGTAAGCAGAGGCATACATCGGTTTGTGACCGCACACAGCCATTTTACAGACTTACTGTACATTCACTAAACATCCTCCAGTATCCCAATCACTCTCTTACATGCAATATATTTATGTTGTCAAACACAATATTTGAATACTTGTCTACTATCATTTGTTTGTTTCAACGATACTCATTTTCAGAATGACTGGTCTATTCAGCTTTCTGAATCCCCGGCGGGGAGTAAGCAGACTTCACAGTGCCATGTGAGAACAGGGACTCGGGGGGGAAATATTTCCGAGCCGCCAGCCTCAAACCCCGCACACCCCTCCTCTGAGGCTTCCTCGCTTCCTCCAGTGAGGAGCTTCTCCCATGCGCGGCAGGCTGAGTGCGAGGGAGCACAGTGGGAGCGTTTGACTCACTCCCTGGCCCCACGTTCTGGGCTCACAAAGACACCTGCCAATGGCATCTCCAGTACTCAGGGCAACAGCAACCCACAGAGTCCTTTGACTACCTTTTCCCCTTCTACCACAACGCTTTCCGCAAAGGAAACACCACCAGCACAGAATGAGGTAGTAATGTCAATTATGGCTGGTCACACACGAAAGCAAGAGTGGTGATACTCTCCTTACAGAGTACAGTTTATGACACTATGAACATGGTTTCATGATAAACTAGGTATGCAAACTAAGGGATATCCATATGGAACATAACCGCAAGTTTAATCTACACTTAGCATCGTACTGTATGTCATTTTCTGTAGATGTGGCAGATGTGAAAACCCTCCCTATGCCAACACTAAACATAGTGTTCATAAAATGAATGAATCGATGAATCATCTGCAATACTGCAGTTGTAACGATTGGCTGGTCAACAGGCTCCCGCTCTTGAAAGTGCGTGCTGGCAGACCCCTTCAGGGCTGCCCAACATAAAACAGAGGGTTTCAATTCATCAGCTGCTTTCATAGTGCACCACGGTTTCTGTTAGAGACAGGTTTATGTATGGCCTCTGGCAAGGCTGCTCTGCATTTCAAATGATCTACTGTTATTAAGCTGCCCTCTCGACAGTCACAGTGTGAAAACAGTCACCTGAGAGTATATACACGCTCACGCTGCAAACGCACCATTTTCAAAGGCTGAATATTTCAGACCAATATTTAATATGACAAGTCATTATTTGTTATTACAGCTGCAATATGACATAAACCATCTATAATGCCTCATATGGAAGACGTGACCAGGGCCGAGAAATGACCAAACTTCATATTCGGGAGATCTGTGGCCATATTTCCAGCAGTAGCCAGGTGAGCCAGATGTGAGAGGTGGGGAGGGTTTATGAACTGTGTGATATTATTATTAGGGCCAAGGATTAATATCTAAATGGATAAAAAGATAACCGTAACCCCAGCGTTACCCCACCCCTGATCCAGCCAATCACAGCTCTGATAGGACTGACTTGCACCTGTCCAGTCCACAGCAGCTGCCTGGCTAGAGTATCCTGTCAATCATCCAACATCACTACCCCCTGTCAATCATCCCACATCACTACCCCCTGTCAATCATCCCACATCACTACCCCCTGTCAGTCAGCCCACATCACCACCCCCTGTCAATCATCCCACATCACTACCCCCTGTCAATCATCCCACATCACCACCCCCTGTCAGTCAGCTCACATCACTACCCCCTGTCAGTCATCCCACATCACCACCCCCTGTCAATCATCCCACATCACCACCCCCTGTCAATCATCCCACATCACTACCCCCTGTCAATCATCCAACATCAGCACCCCCTGTCAGTCAGCCCACATCACTACCCCCTGTCAGTCATCCCACATCACCACCCCCTGTCAATCATCCCACATCACCACCCCCTGTCAATCATCCCACATCACTACCCCCTGTCAATCATCCAACATCACCACCCCCTGTCAATCATCCAACATCACCACCCCCTGTCAGTCATCCCACATCACTACCCCCTGTCAGTCAGCCCACATCACTATCCCCTGTCACTCAGAAGGAACAGAGCCTTTGTATACGCCCATCTGGAGGGCGGTGTGTGAGTTCAAGAAGCCTGGATACTCACTTCAATCCCGGAATGTCCAGCATATTCGTCAGGCCTGTCCAGTTAATGTCCAGCAACTGCATAAAATGTGAAAAGAAAGACCAGTCAAGGCATTAAGACATTCAGTTAACACCTTTAAACAAATGAGAATACGTATGTTGACATGTAATTAATGTCTACACTCAACTTCATAATTCATTGAAAATGTTTTCATCTATCCTTTAGAGTTCAGAAATCACCTAAATGAATCACCAATATGAATGCAAATATTGACTGAATCAAGGCCAGAGGTATCGTTACAGAAATTAAGGTGTAGGCTTGTGTTAGTTTGGCTACTACTGCTACAGGTTTGGCTACTACTGCTAACCAGGGTAGGAAACATAACTCCATAAAAGCCACTGCATCATAGCCTGACTGAATCATAATGCTTATGGTTGGCATTGCTGCAGAGTACATCAAGGCGCGTTGTGGAATAAACACATAATGAAATATGTACGAATCAATAACAATCCTGTTTATAACGATCATCAGCACTGTCACTGAAATGGGTCCCACTACTGCCAAGAGGGAGGAGCACTGTGTGCCTGAAGACCAGTTTACACACACACACACACACACACACACACACACACACACACCTTCACAAATGCGCACACACACACACACACCTGCTCAAAAACAGACACACACACACCTGCACAAAAACACACACACACACACACACGCACACACGCACACACGCACACACGCACACACGCACACACACACGCAAGCAGATACAGAAGTAAACCCATTATCTGAAACAAAAGACACATAGTTTCAACCCAGCTCCCTTCATTTGGTTGGGACCTCCCGCAGAGCCTCTTTGGCACGGTAGGGAAATGCAGCCCTGCGAGTGTGCAGTGTGAGCAGTGCGCAGAGCAGAGGCCACCCGCCCACAGACAGCAACCACACCAGCAACGCCATGGCAACAAAATACTCACTTACTCTTCAGACCAAACCACAACAACCCACAGTTCACTGTCCGGCAAGTGGTCTGTATTTAAAACACAGCTTCTGTGAAAAGCAGAAAGTGGCCAATTCTACTGCCGTAGCTTAGAATAGACTTATCCAAGGTCAACTGCGGAGCCATTACAGGGTGCATAACAGCCTAGAATGGGCCATTGCCCATTATCAAACCAACAATGCTGCTATACAAAATGATCACATTCCACGGATTCCAAGCTATGTCAGGATATTTAAATAGGTTTGCACTCAAGGACTTTGCACTCTAGAAAAGAATACCTAAGATTGAGTAAATACAATGTTAGCAGGAGTTACAAAAGCAATCCTGTGGTAAAAAAGCAGGTATTGGACAGGGCTGCACCTAAACCCAGGGAGAGCAGTGAGCTCAGGTGTGCAGTAAGTATAGCCGCATTAGCGTTCGTGTGCAGGTGTGAACTGTGGCGGGAGATGAATCACACCTGCTTGTGTTCTGAGCTCACAGTGAGAGGGCGATAAGGGGAAAGCACAGGGAGCGGGTTCAGTTACACCCTGGGGAAAAATCCAGCTATTACCAGCTTGAAATTACCAGCTACCAGCCGGTAACATAGCTTCAAAACATAGCTTGAGCTGGCCATTTTGAGTATGGAGCTGGTCTGAACTGGTAAACCAGCGACCAGCTGTTTCAAAACATAGCTTGATATGGCCAAAACAATTTGAGTATGGAGCTGGTCTTAACTGGTCAACCAGCGACCAGCTGTTTCAAAACCTAGCTTGAGCTGTTTTTTTGCTATGGGGTTGGGGAGGACTCAAACACCTTGCGCTATTCTAAAACTCCCTCACTCACCTCACAGGTCAAAGGTGACACGCTGTACCACCAGTCTGCTGTATGCATCCTGCACTATGCACACATAAAATTCAATTTTTCTTTGCAAACTGATACATTCTGTTGCAGGATTTATTGTAACACTTGGGAAAGAAATAAAGTATTTTTCCGAAAGTGTGCCAGGTAGCAATAAATAAGCATCCTCGTCTCTGTTATGTTTTTTCTCTGTTTATGCAAATCCATTAAACGCTTTACAGACCTTTAAACTCAAACACCATGCACTTTCAAAAGTTCTCTTAATGAGAATGGCACAAAACGCTGCGTCACAAAGGACATTTCATTGTGATAGATGGTGTATACGTTGCCAATTCAGCATTTTAACCTTCCCTCCTTGTTGACATATCCCAAGTGTCCCATCTGTCAGCACACAGCTGATGTTCCAAGCACAGCTAATAAAATGGCCTCTCCCTAAACGGCTCCCATTTGCACAATGTCAATGCTACTTAGAGGGTATCTACGGGTTTTCTGAAAGACTACATAAATCAAGGGAAAGCAATGGGACGTAGAGGGCCAATTTCACAGACAAAGCCGAGATTAAACCTAGTCCTAGACCAAATTCAAATGTGAATTTCTCCACATAAAACTCAATTTAGTCCAGGACTAAGATAATCTGCATCTGTGAAACAGCCCTTAAAGCATTTGCATATCAGACAGTGTCATCCACTTGCTTTTAAGTATGTGTATCTAATACGTGTATCTAAGCGTTTATACATGTAAACAGCGGAACACGGAGAAGTATGATCCAACTGCCATTAGATTTGAAAGCTGAATTATAAATACACTCTGTTGTCATCAGGATTTCTGCTAGTCACTTAAGCGAGGAGCCTGGGGTGATTAATATCAGTGAGACGGCCCTTGTGGGCATGAAATATTTCTTCAGAACAGATAAAGTCAAATGGCATGTGATGTCTGAGGCTGATGTATAAAGAAATGCGGTGGAGAATTCCGGGCACGTGCAGAAATATCCCGCAGATTCCGATAATGCCACAGCAAAGGGCTCCAAGGCCACTGAGAACAGGAGAGGACATTTTTATGTCATATAAATCCAAGCGCAGCACTGCATACATGGAAATGGGGCCATTTTAAAGCATTTCATAAACTAGAGCAGAAAAGATATTGCTCCGGGATGTCAACGTGTGTATTTTCCCTCCTTCTGCAGGTCCTCAACAGTTGTTCTCCTGACTCATGAAATCAGGGCGGGTGCCTTACAGCCGCCTCTTTTCCACAATGCAGCAGACAGGGAGTGGCAGTCACACTGCAGAGCTGCCCACTGCTGTTTAGATGCTCTGGAGAAGCAGGGCAGAATGAGGCAGGTGTCTCCTACCCAGCCTTTCTCTTCCAGCAAAACGGAGTGAATTCACCTGCACCATCACCAGTAGGTGCAGCACAGACAGTTCATCTTTCGCATTTAGGGAAAATGTAAGAATATTCCAACCCTCCTATTATGCTCTGGGTCAATTTGACCCCATTCAGTTTTTGGCATCTCTTACAACTACTGTATGATATTTTCTCAGAGTGATTCAGGGGAACTTTCCCATACAGGTGCCGAACTTGCACTTACTGTGCCTTAGGCTCTAGAATGAGATATTTATTTAATAAAAAGATAGTAATTTGGGAGACAATAAGAAGGCGACACACTACGTGTCTAAATCTTTTTATTACAATATTTTTGTGCTTATTTCAACTGTTGGGCTCAATTTGACCCCAAACGTAAATCCTGACATAAAATCCTAACATAATTAGGTTGTATTGCTTAGTCAATGGCGCTTCTATTCACCAAGACAGTACACATAATCCTTGATGAAAACAGAATGCCGGGTAGAAATCAAAGGATTAATCGATTTCCCTTTCTGAGCGACTGGCAGTCACTGAATGCACGTTGCCTTGGCGATAGCTACTTTTCTAAACTTAAAGGCTTTTTCAGCGTGAAACACAAAGACAGCAAACGCAGAGCCTGGGCAGCACAGAAGCACATGGACAGGAGCTTTGTGGGACCCAGAATGCACTGCATCTGTCCCTGGGGAGAGAGAGAGAGAGAGAAAGAGAAAGAGAGAGAAAACCCA
The DNA here is from genome assembly GCF_963514075.1 of Conger conger. Taxonomy (NCBI): domain Eukaryota; kingdom Metazoa; phylum Chordata; class Actinopteri; order Anguilliformes; family Congridae; genus Conger; species Conger conger. The sequence continues at coordinate 67,778,569 of NC_083763.1, forward strand.
CTTTTACTGGAACTCGATTCAGAGCCCAAACTCGGCCAAACTGAAGCCCGGTATGCAGTAAGACTGAGAGAGAGCCATGGGGCTGCGGGCTCTGGCACACAAACCCCTGTCCCATCACAGCTAAGAGTAATGAGGCATCCCGTACCGTCCGCGAAAAATAACTTTCTATATCTCCCCCCGTCTCCCTGGACAAAAGCCGACCTGCCCCCCTGCCCCCCCCCCCACAGTAAATAAGATCTGATTAAACACGTGCACTCTATAACTCCTGCCACATGCTTTTCTGTTATATCAGCGGCCATATTTAGCTCTCAGATTTCCCATGGGGGGGATGACACATTAGAACACAAGGTGGGTTTAAGAAACAGGCACAAACGTCCGACAGCAGGGTCCGTGGGAAGCCTCTGCAACGTGCGGAAGGCTCATACGCCCTGAGTAAAAAGCTCCAGCTGCTGACACTTTCACTGCTCCTTCGACAACATAAATTCACAGAGGAAGGCACCATCTAATTTATACCCCCTTAAAGCACTGGTCTCTCCACGGGGAACATCTATCAGAGACTGATCACATATTGGCATAGAGGAGGAGTGCAGTTAGTTTCTGGAAGGGAACTGGTCTGGGGTAAAAGGCAGGGTACTTGTCTGGAGTAAGGGGCAGGGGTCTGGTCTGGTCTGGTCTGGAGGGCAGGGGACTCTAGGATGGGTAATGGATGGGCCCTTATGGGCTGGTGTTGAATCTGGACCGTGGCCAGCTGCCATGTTGGGCAATGCCCTGTTGGCCCTAGCGCGGTCCAGGGATTAGAGGGCTTATGCTGGTCAGTTGATTGGCCAATATGTTTCTCTTCCAGGCGGAGCACATGCTCAGAGCTCTCCAAAATCAAGAGTGGACACTGCGATAAACATGAGCATGAAGGGGGGGGGGGGGGTCAGATCTACTGCGACAGTCTAACAAGAGGTGGGAGAGAGAGTGTGTGCATATGTGTGTTTGAGAGAGAAAGTGACAGAGAGGGAGGAGGGAGGGGGAGAGTATAAGTGACAGTGAGAGAAAGTCAGAGCAAGAGAGAGACGGGGGGTGCAAATGAGTGTGAGAGAGATAGATACGAGAAAGCGCTGGAGAGAGAGAGAGAGAGAGAGAGAGAGAGAGAGAGAGAGAGAGAGAGAGAGAGAGAGAGAGAGAGAGAGAGAGAGAGAGAGAGAGAGAGAGAGAGAGAGAGAGCTATTACTTACAGGTTTCTTCAGGAAGAACAAGGACAGGGCTCCGACCAGCGGCATGTCTCCAAGCAATGGCTCCATAATCACCCTCAGCACGCCATGAAGCTGCAGAGCCACACACACACACTGCTGAAAGGGCTTAATAATACATACACACACACACTGCTGAAAGGGCTTAATAATACACACACACTGCAGAAAGGGCTTTCTAACACACACACAAACACACTGCTGAAAGGGCTTAATAACACACACACACACACACACACAGACCCTCTCTCTCTCACTCACACAGACTCAATCTTACACGCACTCGCTTTCTCTCTCATAAACACACACACACATACACACATACACACATACACACACACACACACACACACACACACACACACACACATCTCTAATGGACCACATGCTTGGTGACTACATGGCACCTAATTAATTTGACAGGGAGCTACACTGAGTTTCCCAGGCATGGCTCTAAGCCTCTTTCCTCCAGGACCGTACACACTCAGCCAGTTCAGCTAAATGAGGCATAGCACTGCAAACTCCTTAATTGCTTCAACTTTCAGAGATATGAACAACATTTACCACATTTTACCAAAAACCACTGGTATTTAAAGACAACAACATTACTGGAATCATTAACTGGAGCACTGAAACGCATGGGAAATGCTTTGTAGAATCAGGAATTTGCAGTTCCTTGAAACAGTTTATACATCACAGCAACAATACCTTCTATAAGGTCTAAAGGAAGCTAAAAACCGACAGTAAATTCTGCAGCAGAAGCAATTACGATAACAAATATGTTAAAGGCGCGTTTGGGGAATTGTAAGCTTTACATTTTAAAAGGCTCATCATTGCATAATACGGGCGTGATGGACCGCCACAGGAGTGGAAACATAACCAGGCTGAACAGTGCCGGTGCCAGTATGTTCATTCATTTGCTGATAATGGAAGATTTAATTTTTTCCACTAAGGATAGCATCAGCAGATTAATGCTTTTTTTATTTTTTTATTTGCCAATAAATATTTTATGGCCCATATGAGCTCAGAATAAGTGGATAGAAGAAAAACATAATGAAAAATGAAACAAATACACATCAAGGCCTTGCATCCTTGCTGTGTCTATGTGTATGCTTGTATGTGAATGTAGGCATGTGTGTGTATCTGTGTGTATAACAGCATACACTATATGAAAAAGCCACAGAATGCTGAAAAGCACATGGTTAACCACAAAAAATGGCACTGCTGTCCTTAATGCAGCCTCTTCCCCGTGTGCAAAACCCTGCAGTACAGTGTGTGTAAAACCCTGAAGTACAGTGTGTAGTGTATAAAAGCCTGAAGTACAGCGTGTGTGTAAAACCCTGCAGTAGTGTGTGTAAAACCCTGCAGTAGAGTGTGTAAAACCCTGCAGTACAGCGTGTGTGTAAAACCCTGCAATACAGCGTGTGTGCAAAACCCTGCAGTACAGTGTGTAAAACCCTGCAATACAGCGTGTGTGTAAAACCCTGCAGTACAGAGGGTGTAAAACCATGCAGTACAGCGTGTGTGTAAAACCCTGCAATACAGCGTGCGTGTAAAACCCTGCAGTACAGTGTGTGTAAAACCCTGCAGTACAGCGTGTGTGTGAAACCCTGCAGTACAGCGTGTGTAAAACCCTGCAGTACAGCGTGTGTGTAAAACCCTGCAGTACAGCGTGTGTGTAAAACCCTGCAGTACAGCGTGTTTGTAAAACCCTGCAGTACAGAGTGTGTAAAACCCTGCAGTACAGTGTGTGTAAAACCCTGCAATACAGCATGTGTGTAAAACCCTGCAATACAGCGTGTGTGTAAAACCCTGCAGTACAGTGTGTGTAATACCCTGCAATACGGCGTGTGTGTAAAACCCTGCAATACAGCGTGTGTAAAACCCAGTTCACCCCTCATCTGATCTCTGCTCACCCCCTCAGGGAAGGCATAGTCCCTATATGGACATGTGGATCCTCAACATGATCCTCAAAGTTACCCTATTAGTTACCATATCAACATTCAGAGCACAGCCCTAAAACAGGAGTACAAGCATTTAAAAAAACAAAAACAGCCAATGAGAGTATCACCTGGATGCTCTTGATGCCTGCCCTGCAGTAGTACCTTTTGATGTCAACATCGATTTCTGTGTTTCCCACAAAGCTGAAAAACAGCACGATAAAACATGATTGCTTCATCAATGAAAAGCTGCTGAGCGGTATAAACAGCGCTCTGTGAAATGGAGACGCGCTGGTCACCTGATCTGCAGGTCCATGATGATTTGCCGCTTGTCTACGTTCTCGGTGTACACCTTCACCCCGTTAACCCTCAGGGGCTGTGTGAAGACAGAGATGGCGTTAGGGTGCGCCTCATGCGGCCTGCTTGCAGCCCGTGCTGCAGTGTCTGTACATGGTGCAACGTAAGGAATCGTGCAAGCCACACCGAGCTGGAAACCGAGCAGCCAGAAACACATATCCTCTGAGACATCATTAGGTTTCATTTGCCAATAACACAAATAAACTAGGCCCTAGGGAAGATCATTTCATTTTATCTTGTTTGCATTTTTTGGGTCATAGTAGGACAGCACTATTTTTGTATCGTTACTAGCTTTTTACAAGCAGATTACAAGGTAAGTGAACAAACTCAACAGATAAAATGGGTGAAATTTTATAACAATGTAAACTATGGAGTAAATGGTTGTTCTGCAGCATAACAGAGAGGCAGTAGCATTTTCTTTTGAGTTCTGGGTGCACAAGCCATCGATTCACCCTGCTGCATCGGAAATCCACCCGCATTACGACAAGTTTTAAAAAGGTAATGCGTTTTCAGGAAACATGGACCACAAGGAAACTTTTAACACACTCCTGGTTTAGATAGGGTCTCAGGACTCACCAAACCAAACACGCTGGGAATTGTCCTGGTACCATTATAAAGACGAAAGCTTGGGGGTGGATTGTTCTGCTCAAGTAATTCTTCCCAGAGTATCGAAGTGTCCAACTGTCTGGAAGTGAATGCTGCTGTGGCCAGCAGCCCTGTAGGGGGCTACATAATTGGCTGTGGAGTCATCCGGCAGGGAGGCTTCACACAAGAGTGAACTGCTCGAGTAATCTGGGCAACAGCAGACTGTCTGCGCCAGCTGGGTATTTAATGTAGCCCCCCATAGCAGCGACTGCACAGCACAGCCGGGGGACTTCAGAGCCCAAAGAGTGGGTGGCTGGCACTACGCTGCAGACGACACGCGATAGCCTGCGCTCTCCCTGACTGGAGGAGGACATCGTCAGTGCCAGGTGGAACGCAACTACAAATACAACAATGCTTCCAGAAATGAGGGAAAATAACGGATGAAACCGGTCTCAAAATGGAGACCATTGGGAAAATAGGTGAGAGAAAAAGCACCGTCGAGACACTCTGACACGCCCCAGCGGTTTCCAAGCCGACACTTGGCACTCATAATCGCGTCAGAGCGAACAAACGGCACGAGGACGTCGGCCTTGTTGAGGCTCCATCCGTGCGACAGGCGGGCGCGCTCCTCACCTTGTCCCCCATGTCGATTTTGGCGAAGGAGAAGGTGCTCAGGTGAGCGTTGGCACTTTTCACCGCCGGCTCGATGGTCTCCCGAAACAGCTTGTCCACAAACTGGCAAACGTAGGGCCACATCTGCTTCACCGTCTGCGTGACCAGGGAGAAACACATCAGGCCTTCCCCGAGACGCGAAACACGTCAGCCCTGACGCTGGCAGAGGCCTGGACTGAGTCAGAACCTCTTGGAGAAGCGCCTCGCCACACGCCGGTGTTTGACAGTTTGACAGTTTATTACTTTAGATTGCATCTCAGAGAGAGGGAGCGAGAAAAGACGGAAAGCATGTTCTAACACACGTCTGCCCGCCGAATTGCTGGCGCTCGCTGGTGCTCCGAAAACTTTGCAACACACACAGTATGCAGGGCTCATTAATCCAGACACAAGCAAAAAGTGCCTATGATCGCAATCGATCGCAATCATCATGCACTGTACTACAGTTTAAACATCCTGACTTACATTAGCATTACACTGTACCTTGCACATTGGCTCGATAACAATCATAAGGGGCTGATTATGTGTCATTTAGTGTCATTGATTTATAGGTCATTGATTTTGGGAGCAGTGCAGCGGTGCGTGGCCTCTGGCCTGTATGACTGCTTTTCCCATCCTGCACCAGCCACCCAGAAGCAGATACGAGTGACTTTTAGCATAAATTAAAGGCGAATACATTATACAGCTGTCCAAGTCAAATCACTGGTAAAATAGGGCTTAAAATTATTTTAGTAGCAAGGCAGCCAGGCTGATCTATAGGCTGGGTCAGGGCTCTCTATCCAGTAGGTTCTCACTCCAACCCTAACACAGCACACCTCATTCAACAGCCAGAGATCCTGCTGAGCTGCTCATTAGTAGAACCAGGTGCGCCACAGGGAGGGGGGTCGGGGAGAACTCCAGGAACAGGGTTGGGGGGGTCGGGTAGATCACTAGGAACAGGGAGGGGGGGGGGGGGGGAGGGGAGAACTCCAGGAACAGGGTTGGGGGGGGGTCGGGTAGATCACCAGGAACAGGGAGGGGGGGAGGGGAGAACTCCAGGAACAGGGAGGGGAGAACTCCAGGAACGGGGAGGGGAGAACTCCAGGAACGGGGGGGGGGGGGGGGGTAGATCACCAGGGACAGGAAGGGGGGGGGGTAGATCTCCAGGAACAGGGAGGGGGGAGAGTAGATCTCCATGAAAAGGGAGGGGGGGGGAGTAGATCTCCAGGAACAGGGGTGGTGTGTAGATCTACAGGAACAGGCAGGGGGCAGCCCTGGCCTAGATGCATGGTCAGTGGTGTGGATTGTGTGGATGAGGGAGAGGAATCCACTCTTCCACATCTCCCTCCTCCTCATCATCTCCTCTCCAGACCCAGAGCTGTCCAGCGATACTGCACAGCTCCAGATTCCAGCCTATTTATATCCCAGCCCTCGCACAGCTTCAGAGCTGTGGAACGCCGCAGGGAGGTGGGGAGAAGGCTGAGGGAGGAACTGTGTAAATGAACAGGGGAGAGAAGCTGGCTTTACCTTGTTTAACCATTCTACCCGCTCCACATCCGGAAAGTGTACCTGGAAGAAAAGACACATTTCACAAAATTAATGATACTGAACGGTGTGTGTGTGTGTGTGCGTGTATGTGTGTGTGTGTGTGTGTGCGTGTGTGTGTGCATGTGCGTGTGTGTCTGCAACTATAGCGAAGGAGGCATTGTGTTCTACACGTACTGCAACTTTCCATTGAAAGATCAGAAGTGGTGAAAATGTTTCCTGTCTTCATGAAAGGCCTGTAACACCCACGTTACAGGGTAATGTGAGAGATAAAGGATGTGACATAACAATAAAACAAGCCCATACCATCACAGACAGGAAATACGAGTCTGATCAGACAGCTTTCCGCCATCGTTATTCCCAGCATTTACTTCAGGAAAATACAGTATTTTACCTGACAACTGCCATAAAAATGAATTAGAGCCGTTTTTATCCTTACGAAACCTCATATACTGGGGCAAGGTATTGAAATGGTAAAGAGGTCACCAAGCCATCTTGATAAGAGAATCTGCCAAATGCCTGTAATGCAATGTAAAAAAATATCCAGTGTAATTATGTATGAATGGCATTACATTACACTGCAATGACTTAGCAAATGTTCTCATCCAGAGTGAAGTACAATACTGGAGCTTTAATCTCTGGAATGAAAAAATGCAGTATCACCAAGATGGCTCATAGGCCCATTTATAAACTACAAGTGTAATGCTAACCTACTGCAACAGACAACAATTTGTACTGTGAAAGAGAAGGTACTGTACAACCAGACAAACAGCCCATCTTTGCACAGTTATGCCAGTAACACTATCCAAAAGTATAGCTTCAGGCACAGCTGTTATGGGTAAAGGCACAACAAGCTAATGTGTAAAATGTGAGTTGTGTAAAATACTCAGGATAAGGGTAAATAAAATAATATTGTATGATGCATTATTTCTGCTACGGTGACGGTGAGTTTTTGTATTGGGGGACACACACACACAGACACACAGACACACAGACACACACACACACACACACACACACACACACACACACACACACACACACACACACACTCATGCGCACCCGCGCTCATGAGCACACACACAAATGGGAGGGGCACGGGGGAAATACACACAAATACATGCACACACACACACACACACACACACACACACACACACACAACCTGGGGGAGGGACGTGGGGGTACACACACACACACACACACACACACACACACACACACACACAACCTGGGGGAGGGACGTGGGGGAACACACACTCATATACACACACACACACACACACACACACACACACACACAACCTGGGGGAGGGACGTGGGGGAACACACATTCACACACACACACGACAGTGGCACAGGGTGCTCAGGAGGAGGAACAGGGTGTTCAGTGACCCTGAAGAGGCCGAGGCTACAGGTACCGCACTCAGCTGGGGAGATATGAACCAACATCTCACCGCAGCTTTACCCTACACTCTGAGAGATAACGTAGAGTGGAGGTACATTTCTGTTCTTTTACGAACAAATGTTTAAAATGAACACAAAGTACTGTGCAATAATGTTCAATCTCGATCCTAATAAGTACTTTTTAAAAGCCTATACTGCTGGCTAGGGGTACAACTGTTTGCGACCTATAGGGTATCACCCCAGTGACAAGCATTTCCTGAGTGTACTTTTTTTCTCATCTCATCATTCTGAAGCAAATCAAGTAAATTACATGCAAATGAGAGAGGACTGCAGGCTGCTGGGTCACTGTAGAGTCAGTGCGCCTTCACTCAACACCTGACCATGTCACCATAACACATGAAACAACGCAGTAACATCAGACATTCAGACTTTTTTTATTACACTTTAATAGACTTCTCAAGAGACTTCTCGCTACAAACATTTCAACACAGTGCTTGTCTGGGGCTTGTTGAATATTGCATGCTGCACTAATGCAGGCGTGATGTCCAAATGAAATAAATAATTATAATAAAATCAATTTGTTCTCATGGACCCCGAGAGCTCACTGGCCTTCCGGAGTCATCCCCTGTGAAGGGCAATACGGCGTTTATTAAACACAGCACGATGACCCTTTGAGAGATCATTTTACAAACGTCTCCCCCGGCACTAGCAATTATACAAAGGTGCCCGAAAAAGAAACGCTAGAAGGTGCAGCTGATACAAACTTGCGATTATGTTACTATGGGAAACTCTTTAGCAGTTACAGTTTGCCTTGGCGTTCCATTGAATGTGAGAGTCGTTTACGACCTTGGTTGCCATGACTTCACAACTCATGTCCCTGACGATAAATGTAAGTTGGCATTCTACTTAGTCATCATGAACAAATAGCATTGTTCCCAGCATGGCATTTTGAGGGCGGAGGAAGCCATACACAGCCCCTCTTTCAACAGACCTGAAATTCAAGCAGCTTAAAATAGGCTTGAGCATCGGTGAGAAAATCAAGAGCAAATATATAACAAGAGCTGAAATATTTAGGCAAAACAAACCTAGGCCTACCGCTGTAAATAATAGAAAAGGTAACACATATGGTACACCCATACATAGCCCATACATGAACAGCAGAGTGCCTATTAAATCGATTATTTTGGTGTAAAGATAAATCATAAAAGGAGCAGGAAGCAACATTAATAGAACACACTGAACAAGCTGCATAATGAACCCATTGTCTTGCTTCCAGTTTCCTGTGACTTTTCTTGTGTAGCCATTTAGCATGGGTCTTTTGAGGTCATGGCTATGGAATTGTTCCGGTGTTCAGTACAGGTGCTAGGCGGCGCGGTGTTTCATGTTTCAAAGGGGGTGATTTCCATGACTCCTAATTTCCTCATCACACAGTGTGAGGAGGTGGTGATGTTCAGAAGAAACAGGGTTTCACACAGCTCCGGGCTGCATTATCAAACCAGCATCTACCCAGTGTTTATTTTTGTCACCTCTGGCTCTTACCACCAAATAGATCGGACTGACTGATATCTGATGTTCTGCTGACATCTAAAACTGAATAAGTCTGTATTCTCTGTTAAAGGCTTACATATGGAAGGCTAGGTTGTGCTTTTAAAACACAAACATAAATGTTTTCCCATTACTCTGCTGCATATTTAGTATTCAGATATGGTGGGAATTCAAACAACTGTAAAATAAGGCACAAATTACATTTTACATTACATTAATGACATTTAGCAGACGCTCGTATCCAGAGCGACGTACAGTTGATTAGACTAAGCAGGCTCCCCTGGAGCAATGCAGGGTTAAGGGCCTTCCTCAAGGGCCCAATGGATCTTATTGTGTATTTTATGTTAATTAATTGCATGGAGGCTATTCAATTCTTAGCCTTATGTGCCCAGCCTATTGATGGCACCACATCAGATGGAATACAAATCTGTGGTGTAGAGCTGCTGACAACTCAGTTTAATTAATTAAGTTTTCGATCCTGAGACAACCATCTTAGAATCTTAGGGAGGCCTGTAGCGTAGTGGTTAAAGTAAATGACTGGGATACGCAAGGTCGGTGGTTCTAATCGTGGTGTAGCCACAATAAGATCTGCACAGCCGTTGGGCCCTTGAGCAAGGCCCTTAACCCTGCATTGCTCCAGGGGAGGATTGTCTCCTGCTTAGTCTATTCAACTCTGGATAAGAGTGTCTGCCAAATGCCAATAATATATAATAATATAGAATCACAGTACAGTTTTCGGTTTCATGACATGGAGGTTCAAAAATGATCATTGCGCCGTTCGGCGTTACACTTGTTAGTTTCAGGATGTTAAAACAGCAGTTATTTGAAGCGTTTCATCACTCGTAAAGAGAAACACACAAAAAAGGCAATTTCCATGGTCACAAAAAGATCTGATAGATCCCTATAACCTCATGCTCTCATGTATTACCCTTTATGTTTGTTGTTTTGTATGATATGTTTATGTCTGTATTGTGTGTATCTTGTATTTCTCATCTCCCAATGCGTGATCCCCCTTATCTCCCTTTATGCTGTCCATTTTGGGTACACTCTAAGCACCCCTGTGGGCCAGTAATGCATCCTAACTCTGAAACAGCAGGGGGGTGGTTCTGCTTTCTGGAGCTCAGAGCAGTGACATTTAATAGCACACAATGGGCCTGAAGAACTACTACTCAGTCAAGTACTGACTACGTGAGATGCCCCTTGTTGTTATTGTTATTGTTAATCCTACTGGCCATCAATCCCACAGAACCCACCTAGGAAGTTTGTTTAATCTGACCTGGAACACTCGTACACGCCCTTCATATGAAAGAAGTAAGACAAGTTTATGCCAAGAATACGAAAATGTTTTTGCATGAGGCTCAATGAGTCTCTATGGATAGTGATATCAGCAAACCAAAAATAAAATCTATGAACAGTCTGAGATTTTGACCTGCTTGCACCCATCAAAGCAAATGAAGGCCACAACAGAGATTTTCCCTGCCTGTTCTGACAACTAGTGCGACTGCACGTGGTAAAGTAGATTGATTGCATCCACTTGAGAAAATGAGATAATTGAAAGGAGTTAAAAACGAGATTGGAACTCATTCACAAGGGGGCCAGAACCTGGAGCCAATGTGCCCTCAGTGTGCGATTGCAATTTTACGAACCGGCTGGGTGATTCCCGCCGGATGACTAAAATTGGACTTCTGAAATGCATCTGTGTTTGAATACCGTATAAAGAATAAACTAAACCAGGCTAAGTGTCCTTTTTAAACAGCACAAGTGCTGGCTGTTTATCCCACCATAACACCACCTTCCACATCTTCGGTTGTAAAAGCATCCCTCTTCAGTACTCAACACAAACACAGATGTGATGTCGCATCTCATCAGCGAGCCGGCTACTGACGCTCTGATAGCTGTCCACAGAGATCAGCCTCAAGCTTTTCTACCTAAGAGCATAGGATGTATCTGTCAAACATTGTGTGCGCGTGAGCGCTAAGTTAAGCTAAACCCTAATGTCTTTGTACTTTGAAGGCAGTGCGTCAAGTTTGTACGACACAACATTTCGAGAAACACTGGATCAATATGAATGTAAACAGAAATTCTACGCATTCCAATCCATCAAAATTCACCTGGGCTGGGACAGAAACACAAAACGTGAACTAAAAGGTGGCCAAATTCACAGAATTGGGAAACATCGAGAGAACAGAAATTCAGATGAGCGTCGGCCTGAAAGCCTCACTGGGCCTTCTCTCATTTTCTCAGACACCTTTCCTCCATAGGCGGGGGCTCAGGTTTCATGCAGGGCTCCCCCAGGGGCCCACAGTCTGAGACAGCTGGAGAGGGGACAGCTTCTCCTTCAACCCTCCCCCACCCATTCTCACAACACACACCACCCCTACAGCTGACCCTCAACAGAGGCTTACGCAGCCTTAGGGCACACTGCAAAACACAACCGCTCCTGTCCTTCAATGGTGAATGTCGAGCGTGAGCACTGACTGATCACGCGATACGCCTCTTCCCTAGGACATAATCCATTGGCAATGCACAGCCTGCGGTAAATATGGGAGCCACAGACACCCTCATTCACAGGGCCATTACTCTAAATAATGAGTTCTTTCACGCTACATTCTTCATATATCATGGAAAATACTTTTGTGTGGTGCTGTGACATCGTGGAAAAGACGCTGGAAGCATAGCCACGGGACTGCGAGTTTGATTCACACTGTTGGCGAGGCACAGCCAGCGGCGTCGCCTAACGCGCTTCTGAGCCGTGAGTGCCTCAGAAAACATTTAGCTATATTTATGGATAATATCTAACAGAAATTTCAAGTGATGAAAGTCCCCTGGCATAGTGGCAACAGCAACGTAAATAACACCCACAACACAAAGAAAACAATTTGTAAAGTGCGGCAGCCTCGAAAAGCTTGGCTCCAGGCACTGTGTCGCACAGAATGCGACAAGGCACAACACAATGAACCAGGTGGGAGGGAGGGAGCTAACATCAGCTGGAACCAGCCGGAGGGAAGGCTGTGTGCCTCGACTCAGCTGGTGTGTTCCAGCGCTACTTTCTGAAAACTATACAAAATAAATGCTATTGGTCTACACTGTTGCACACGTTTTGCAACAGCGGATTGTTTCTAAAATAATTGCCCAACAGTGCACAGGCTAATCCACATAGGAGAAAACACACTAGCACTGCAACACCGTTAAGCAGGTCTGCTGCTGTAAAATTGGGTTTAGTCAACATAAATAAATACACCAGTAAAACTATGGACAATGAGCTCAGAGCTTACACGTTGAGAGAAAGTTGCCCAATAATGCACCATGGAGGGCTGAATGTATGCAGGGTTTCATTCGAACCAATCACTTAACCTGCTGATTTCACTACTTAGTTCCCTCCTCTCTGGTTGGCGTAAATTAGTGAAATCAGCTCGTGAGGTGGCTGGTTGGAACCTGCATATCTCAGGCCTCCAGGGCACATGACTTTTAGAAACACCAATGAATATCTTCAGAGCACTAGCACAAACGCAGATGTTAACTTTCATTACGGCTAATCCCGAGGTACAGTACTTAAGCCAGACGCTTCCTTTTATTGATTTTATTTTGGTTTTACAGACATGGAGCTTCATCAAACAGAGCTCCACTTCAGAGACAGACACTCTGCTCCTGAAAGCAAACACAGCGAGGACTGCCCCCCCGACAGAAGGAAGGCTGTGCCCACTTAAATAACCGGGAATTAAAAAAAACTGTCCTCGTTCCTCTTAACTTATAAGCAGGGTCACCGTTAGCTCTTCTCCGTCCGACCTCCCCTGCGCCCCAGCCCTGTACTGTGCACTCTAGCCTGGAACGATCACCTAGAGTCCTGGTCTGGTCTGGACAACATGACGAACGGTTTGGCCTGCACTCAGCACACCATGGCTGTAGAAAGAGCACAACACACAGGGAGACCACCGCAGAGAGAACACAGAGAGAGGGCAACCATTACTCCACCCGCAAAGCTGTTCCACAGGTTCTGGGTTTTAACAAATACATACACTCTTACAGTGAAGGCCAGAAATATTATTACATCTTAATAGAGATTCATACACAAAGTGTAGAAAGCAACTCAACTGAGATGCACTGTAATTTCTCCATGTGTGTAAAATATTGCTCTATATTAAAGATTTAGTGGAATAAACCAATATAATACATTTCAAAATGACCCATTATTATTATTTTTTCAAGTAGTTTAAAATGATTCTATCTAGCTTAACTGCAGCAATAAAATACACACACAGTCCTGACTACACCACCAAATGGTTCCCTGTATACACCGTAGCAGGACAGTCAATAGCACGGCAATTAATGGACCAACTTCTATTTAAGCACAGGAAACAATCTACCAAGCACTGCATCCAATACATTCCCATGAGCTTCCTCTGGTTTCTGCTGTTGAGTGGAACACCCCTTTTTCCAATGTGCCAGTGTGCACCATGTAGTTATGCTGATGCTGTTATGTTTAGTTGTCATCCAGTGAATGAATATCAGTGAATGCTTGCTGGAAACAAATAGGTTATACATGACAGTGAATCATCCCATGTGGCTTTGGCTCACCAAGTTAAAGCAGTTGCAAGCAAACCTCATGTTGTTATTCTCGGGCACATTAGACAAAGGAAGGTCAAGATATGGTAGACATGAACAAAAACGTTAAATGCAGTTAATTAATGAGTCACAACCCATTCTAGTGTCGTTAAAGACGTTTTTCCACTGCTTTCCAGAATCAAATTAAATCTCATAAGAGATTATGTAAGGTGATAAAGGCACTATAATCAATAAGGCAATGCAGTCCACATCAATAAATAGACTTCTACAAGAAAAACATGCCATTAAAGGTCCCATGTTTAGCATTCGTTGTGCAGTGTGGCATGATACGCTGCTGGTAAAAATACAAACTCAGTTCTACTTCATATTTTTTATAGAATATTTAGAATTGGCACAGGTTTTTAAATCACAAATGGGATCATGTGAAAACTACAGTTTCTCATTCGCATTAGTGTGCCCTAGGTTAGCCACTTCTCAGTTTGAGGCAATGCCCACCTTTTTGTGATTTTCTCAGATAATGTCCTCCCTAGTATTTCGTTTTTCCGACCACTTGGATTTACTAATTAGCACAATTCCTCAGCCAGGAGGTAGAACTAATTAGTGACTTGATGGACAGAAAAAACACAGCAGCACTTTTACTTTCTGACCCCTGGACTTCACTATTCAGTATCTATAATTAAGAACAAGGCAAGATTTCATACATGACTAGCAGAACTGTCCATGTGCATTGTGTTGTGTCAGGGCACTTTTAATCTTTCCAAGCTATAAGTATAATCAAATACAATAGCAAAAACAAAGATGTCAATGTGCTTCACAGCTCTCTAGCTGAGTTTCTAGGTATGCCATAGGTAACTTATAATTTGCAATTAGATAAAAAGCTCACGATTCAGACAATTCATGTAGATAAGCAAATCTACTGTTGATTGACTTGCTCCTGATTTTCCTCTATAGCTTTAAAATTGTAATCCAACTCTGGCTCAAATACGGTATACTGGTTGATTTACAGACATTATGTTTGTTTGTTTACTTTTATGAAGCAGGAGTGTGGGCAGGAGGTGCTAGGGGCTATTTAAGCACGTGAGTTATGCATATATAAAATAAAACAGTACCATGAAGACAATATACACAAGTGCATCAACACAGATGTTATTGGTTCTTTAGCATTGTATTGGAGGCGATGTGAAAGACTGCTCTATAACCACTGGAAGTGAGCGTAAGGCTGGTGAAAGCATGGGTTTCACAAACCAGTCCCTGAGGGCCACAGTGTCTGCTGGTATTTTGGTTTGGTTTTCAGCACATAGACAATTCAGACATTCAATGGGAAATTATCATTTTAAACTGCCATTCATTATTCCGAAATTTCCACAAAGGATTAAGGCCATTTGACTTAGAGGCGTCCATGTAAATCCTGGTTCTGAAGTTTTAATGTACACATCTCCCAGCAAAAGGATAAAACTTTGTATGACAGAATTTATATTTCAGGACAAACAAAGTATTTAGAACACCTAATCTGACTGACAGGTGTTTAAAAAACTCCCTCTGCTTTTTTTTTCAGAAAATAATGCAAAAACAGATTCTCATTCAATTGATCACAAAGAAACAAACCTTTACTGCATGAATAAAATGAGGCTATAGACTTTCTGCAATGCAAAACTCTTTATATTATTCAGACAGCTGTGGCATGTAGGTTTATTCATTACCTTGTCAAGAACATTAATGGTTTTATTCTGTTTCTATTCAGGGGCTGAAAGCTGAAAACCAAATTTTCTACCCAAGTCAGTGTATGACATAAGAGCTGTTAAAGAATGCGAGTCATCGCCCAATTTCACTGGAAGGACGTTTTCAGTGCAAGTGTGACTGACAGACTGGAGCTGCTCCAATGAGCAGATCTACTCTGGAAGATCTCAGAGACATATGGGAGTAGAAGCCAGAGTCTCTCTATGCCAACTGATACAAGGAAAGCCTGATAATGTGATAAATTACAGGAGAACTGTAATAAAACCTGCCTAGCTCTACAGTGACACATTTATACAGCTGAATTGTTACAGACTCTGTGGGTGTTTCACTGGTTTCTGTAGTACTGCCTTTTTAACTTTAGCAGTAGAATTTCTGCTAACATAGGCATATATTTTAATCTGTCACACTGACTCAAATACCTCCAGATAAGTGTCAGCTTAACGACTGTAACATAAACAACATCAATTGCATTCCATTCGATGGACAGTTACGACTGTTCTTATTTGTACTGTTCCTGACTCAGGAAAAGAGGAAAATCAATTTGCAATTAATGTAATTAGCACTCGTGTCAAAGAGGGAAAACATTTTTTAGATCCACTACATTCTATCACTGCTCACATAGCAGGGCACTCTACTTCATAGCACTCAGCAGATGAGCCTAACTGCAGGAGATACTCCACCACAGCAATGGCTACATAGTCAATCAGTTCTGCACCTTGGCTTAAGTCAGCTGCACAAAATGTACTGAAACAGAGCTGGCTGAATTTACATCAATCATTTGTGAACAAATAAAGATAACGAATGAACAGAAATCACGCAGTCCTCCTCATAATATTGTCAGAGTACAGGGCGCGCGGGCAGACTGGTATCCACTCCCCACACATTAGATCGCACCTCATTAACTAGACTATCCCTCACATTGTGATTTTCCTATAGGAGTGCAAATCAATGCTGGCTGAATGACCTGTGATTAAACCACCAGCAAAACGTGTGATTTTATCAATGGCATTGTTGTCTTTGAATTTCAAGAACCACTGATTCAATTCAGTAGAGCAGCCAAATCACATTTGATAAGCTGCACGCATCACAAATCTCATGACTGAAGCAGAGTTTTTTGAAGGCGTCACACAGCCATGACAGTAAAGTGAGGCAGGCCGACAGAGAGGTATTAGTTACTTACAAAGCCCTTACAAAGGCCTTGTCTGAGGCGGAAAGCCTTCAGCCTGACAGAATGACGATGTCAAGCGTTTGGGTTAAAAATAGAGTGAGAAAACAAGAAGCAACATTTTTTCCCCTCTGTATTGAATCAATGTTCACCCTCAGACTGAAACAGATCCAGTAAGTACAAGGAGCTCAATTGAATGAGCCAGTCTGCATTAATCGTAAAAAATGCCAAATGATGCATACATATTATTGTATCCCAAACATTATTCAGGACCACACATTCACAGCTTAATTCCTATCAAAGCACTTAAAATATTATGCATTACAACTGCAAGAAGGCAATTGCTTTTAACTAGACATCCTGCTGAAGGAATCTTGTGTCAATACAAAACACACGTATCATATTTTCCATGTTACTCAACGACTCTTCTTACTCCTGTTACAGTACCATGTCACCCCCAAGGCTGAAAATAACACCAGTCACTCAAGGCATGTTCTCCATGGCGACCAATTTAAACTGCAGACCATTGTGTGAAGCTCTTTTTAGAAGAAGCTTAGTCTCTGAGGACAGCTGCAGAGCCACAGCACTGCGGATCACACTTGTCGCTTCTACCTAGAAGCTGGCTTTCTAAGAAATTAAAAACCTGTAAAAGCCATCGGCACAAGCTGGACTCAATTTGTACTGTAGGACACTAGAACGGGATGTGCAATCAGGAAGTAATGACCTAGTTACATTTAAACCTTTTTCCTAGCAGGTTTATGATCTTCAGTTGACTATCACCCAATGTTTTGTTCTTGTTTGGGAGTATTTAAAGGCTTGGTCTCTAATTTACTTTTAAACACATTAAACTAAAATGACTAAACAATAACTAAAATGACTCAAATTAAATATTAAATTCCAAGATTAATCAAACCTGTTTGCCATTTGCTAATGTTGCATTTTGGAAGTCCAATAACAGATCTTCATATTGGGTGACAATGGCCAGGTACTTTTGAGTGGCTTCATTTGAAAGACCATCATTAAGATTTTCTTATACACCTTCCTAACACTATTAGTGGCAACACGTCCTATAGGCCATATGTGAAAGGAAGGGGACCTGACCTCTAAATGGTAAATGGTTGGCATTTATATAGCGCCTATATAGCGCCTTTGCCTTTATCCAAAGCACTGTACAATTGATGCTTCTCATTCACCCATTCATACACACACTCACACACCAACGGCGACGACCAGCTTGTCAGGAGCATTTGGGGGTTAGGCGTCTTGCTCAGGGACACTTCGACACAGCCCGGGCAGGGGATCGAACCAGCAACCCTCCGACTGCCAGACGACTGCTCTTACTGCCTGAGCCATATCGCCCCAGGCCCAGGTCATTACATACATAGGCTAAGTGGCTTATACCATATGATATTTGCAGGGTCAGGGATTGTCCTGGTTTATATTTCACATCCGAATCATCTCAGATTTAATAAGAACACTGGTATGTCAACAAACGGCTGCAATACCAAATACTCAAACACTCGCCTAATGGTCAAGCAATTCTCACGCTTGGACCAACATAAACTATTCTTATTATTATCAGTCAGCCAGTTACAAATAACAAATAAGTGCGGCAGTGCTTGCATTAAAGTACAGTTAATAGCTAGGGGACTGGACACAGAAGATGTTCAATTCTCATGTAAGACACTACCGTTGTTCCCTTGAGGCAGGCTACACATGGATCAATACTGTATACTGTATACCCACTGAATCTAAATCGGCTAATGCATATAATGTAAATGAATCACATGTTTATCTCAAAATGTATTTATATACACCTTGTTCCAACAACAACAATAAAAAGATGCTATTAAAAATGGGTTCTACTTCACGTGTCAAAGCTTATCCCAAAATGTGCTTATTAGGGACATTACTGTGGCTAAGATTTGCAACCCTGTTGCTCCATACACAGTTTACTTGGACGGAATTCTTTGAATTGTTAATTACTACAATGCAAGTAATAAACAAACACCGACTGCTAACAATTCAATAATCCTAAAGCTATGGTGAAATGTGTTGTAGTCTAACAATAGTTTATGACATCTTGGCCACTTACCCATGGTGGCAGCTCCGAACTTGGCAAACTTTGCCTGGCGGCTTTCTCTTCGTATTCAAAGAATGCCAAAGCTCTGCTAAGCCTGCTGTTCTTGCGTCCTTGATTTTTTTTCCACCAGAAGAATATTGTCAGTCCAATTAAAATCCAACTGAAACTGAACTCAAGAAACCCCAATACGTATATAGGGAAAATTATTACAAATGTTTTTGCCAACTGCGTCCACATCTGCGTAAGATCACTTGTAGAAGACTGCGACTCCTCACCCGGATCCACGGGAGTTGGTTTGCTAATCCTGGATGAATTAGACTTGTTTTGCCCATTTTCCTTTGGTCCCGAGGAATTTGCCGCATACGATTCTCCTCCTTGAACATAACTTTTTGCTTCTCCGCTCATGTCCAACCTTCCCTGAACTAGCTGTATATCTAGTTCTAGGTTTCGATGTAGTAAGATCGCAAAGTTTATCACAATACCAAACCCCCCAAAATAAAAAAATAACAATATAATAAACCCGTCTCTTTTAATTTAAATATTCAGAAAGTGAATGTCATTGCGTTAAAAAACACAAATATTGCTAGCATAGCTAGCTAGATACGCTAGCTAGCCAGCTAGCTGTTGTCCTTGGTAAAACGGATTCAGCAATCTAAAACGTTCCCATGCTTTTCCCTGGCAAAACCCCAACACATATCAGACTCGCAGACTTTGCTGTATTCGCATAAGGTTATCGCTTAAGATGACAACCCCGTGAGCGCTTGCCACCACAATTGCACCTGCATTATTAGTCTACTTTTCGATTAGGTTTAACGCATCCTTATTCATTTGTATTTATCGCATTACTTTGATTGAGTTTTCTCTATGCGATAACAGTGACTTATTGTAGTCCCGTTCAGTACTAACGTTACTCTTGAAGAAACATTCCTGCGCCTCTAGCAACACATCTTGGAATTAGAACTGCGTCGATTTAAGCACACGCAGTTGCCGCAGGTTCAGCCCCTTCTCCAATTTCCAACAGGAAATTGTCATTGAATTATAGGTCAAATCCAAAAGCAAAAATATCTAAAAGCTCAAAATCGCCACCCTGTGCCTATATGTTGGAGGTACAATAGAAAATCAAAATACACAGCAGAGCACACAGCATACATTGTGCTCCACACATTTTGAGTTCAAATCTTGAAATAATAAGTCTCATAACTTTGTTGAAGTATTGGTAGACAATTAGTATACATAAACTTGTGTGACGTTTCCGTTTTCAATTTTATTAACTTGAGCAGCCCGATATATAATTATTATTAATAATAATTGCCTATATTATTATGAGTATTATTATTATTATTATTATTATTATTATTATTATTAGTTGCAAGAAATTGTAACGCCACATTTAAACCAGATTTGAATTTATTATTGCTTGTTTGTTTTATCGGCTATAGGCTATATGTAATATCTGGAAAACCATGAGCTGTAGACGTGATCTATTTATCTATTATCGGTGCAGTAAGTCTGACTGTATGGGGCGACAGTACATCGATTTATCTTTTATGAATTAACCATACTGTTGTCAAGATAACATGACGCAGTTGCCTTGGTTTCCAGTCAACTACGCATGCGTATTATACATTTTGCAGTCATGGCGGTGGGCAATGTAAACATAACATTATAACTAGCAAGTTATTTGGGTGGGGTTTTTAAAGAGAATACGAAATTAAATTAGCTGACCGATGCTCAGTGAAAAGGTAATACCGATATATGGTTAGATATGAAATACTTGAGTACAGCTAACTTGTATTACAAGTTATAATAGCTTATAGCTTATGAGCTAACGCTAGAAAATAGCTAGCTAGCTAGTTAGGTAATAGCTTGTTCCAGATATAAGCAGCATAGCTCTAATGCGTATTCTTCTTTTAAAGATCACAACGTGTGACAGTGTTCAATAATATAATGTATACTGGGAATGTAGACTTCTAATTTAAAATCAGTGTGCATTGTGGCATGCTTCAATAGCAAATTAAGTGAATGTTTTAGCTAGTAAATTGCATTAACGTTAGCTAGGATTACATTGCAACCACTTTGCAAACGATCTCCGCAAGAGCGACTAGCTAAGTGGAGACGATTTCCGAATGTGGAATCTATGCTGTGGTGTCTGAATTAAATACGCGTGTTTACTAGTTGTGCTATCATTCAGAAACTTGCAATGGAAGATACCTGGAAAACAGGTGACTTGGAGAAGCACATGAGGGTAAGAAGTACTCTCAGTTTTTTAAACAGATGCTGAAGTAACATCATTTTGCTATTTCTGGTAAATGTGCGTCATACAAAAGAAACGTCATACTGTGGGGGAAAAAGAGTGACCCGGATTAAAAATATAGGAATCTTTGATGAATACTTGGCATACAGTACGTGTACTGAAAGAATCACAAATGTGCAACTGTTATAGCACTTAATGTACTGCTGTGACAAATATTTTGTTAGTTTGTTTACAGAGCGAATTGGTTTAACAAGATGTGCTATCTATTCCAGAGAGGAGTGTATGATGAAGACAATATGAGGAGAAAAGACAGAAGGAGAAGAGACGAGGAGGGGAAAAAGGACAGAAGCGGGGATTCTGAACGACAGGACAGAGCTCACGAAAGGGAGGCACCCAGGGAGAGGGACAGACACAAAGAGAGAGATTCCACTCGAGAAAGGACAAAGCCCAGAGACCCAGACAGGGACAAGGACCAAGACAGGCGGAGAGAGGAGAGGAGGGACGAGAGAGAAAGAGAGAGGAGAAGAGAGAGAGAGCACGTGGGAGAGAGGGACCGAGCAAGAGAAGGCAGCAGGCCCAGGGACAGAGAGCACGAGAGCAGGGAAAGACGTCACGAAAGAGTGGAAAAGGACAGCAGAGACAGGGAGAGAGAACGGAAGAGAGCAGAGTGGGACCAAGAGCGAGGGACAGAGAGGGAGAGAAAGAGGGAGCAGGGCAGAGATGGAGACAGAGAGAGGGACCGGGAAAGAACCAGAGAAAGGGAGAGAGACAGAGATAAAGACCGAGATAGAGAGAAGGATTATGAGAAGAAAAGAGAGAAAGAAAGGCACAGGGACAGGGAGAGAGGCCACAGCTCCAAACATGTGAAAGAAATTAACGACTACAGGGATGAACTGCAGGGAAAGTACCTTGAACAAAAGAGAGAAAACGAAAGAAGAGAAAGACATGGAGAAAGAGAACATTCCAGGCAGAAAGAGGACAAAGGTAAATTTTAGCTAACAGTGTAGAACAATTTTGATATACTGCACAGCTTTCAAATATTTTTTGTAATTGTATAAAAGGGCTGTATTTCCTACAAGGATCAGCCAATATGGATGTGAATGCCCTCAAATTATATCTTTACTTTAGCAACATATTCATTGTTTTATGTCAAATCCAATGTGTGTCAATGTGGCAATAGTATTGCATGCAACAGTATAATTAATTTTTTAAATGTATTACTTTAATAACTAATCATTAACTTTCAGAGTACCAAGAACAACGACACAAAGAAAAAGATGAGGGGGAGAGGAGACATAGAGAAAGAGAAGAGCGCGTGAGTTAAAAAAAAAAAAAAACACTTTCAACTTTTTTCCTGTTTTCACAGAGTATGTAAAGTGAAGGAATGTGTTCCCTCTCACTCTGTATGATACTCATTGAGAAATGCAGCATGTGGTAGTCCGTGGTGTTTGACACTTGTGGCCTGTAGCAGTCCCGTGAGAGGCAGAGGCATGAAGACAAACTGAGGGATGAGGAGCGAGCGCGCAGACACGGGGAGCGCAGGGAGGAGGCCCACCGTCGCCTCTCCAGTGACACAGGCAACAGGCACGCCCGGTCACATGACCGGCCGGAGAACAGGAGGCCCACGGAGGAAAGAGACAGAGAGAATGGTCTGGCCAAAGTGACCCCTGAAGCACGTTTGCACTCTGGGAGTGAAAAGGGCGATAGAGAGCCGAAAGAAACCAAGGTGATAGCCCGAAATCAGTCACCACGCATCTGCAGAATATTCACTGGGGTCAATATGGCCAGCGTCCCTGCTGCAGTAACCCAAGAGTGACACGTGTTGCTGTTAAAGACAAGCCAACTCTTCATAACCATACAAATACATTACATTACATTACATTATTGGCATTTGGCAGACGCTCTTATCCAGAGCGACGTACAGTTGATTAGACTAAGCAGGAGACAATCCTCCCCTGGAGCAATGCAGGGTTAAGGGCCTTGCTCAAGGGCCCAACGGCTATGTGGATCTTACTGTGGCTACACCGGGATTAGAACCACTGACCTTGCGTGTCCCAGTCATTTACTTTAACCACTACGCTACAGGCCGCCCTATACATCTTAAAGTATACATATTTTCTGTAAAAATTAATAATATTGCAATACTTTTATAATACCCAAGCGTTTATCCATCCACTTCCTGGAAACAATACCATTCAGGACAGTGCTGTGGGTTATCATACAACACAATCTGGGAGAGCTGGTATTGCTAAATCATTGGAAGTTATAGATACCGAATACTTTGCCATAACATGAAATATGGACACATCTTCTGGTTATTATTTGAAGATGAAATGATATTTACTGAATGTGTTCATGTCTGTAGGTTGAAAAGGAGGAGGGTGAGGTTGAGAAAGCGGAGGGACAGGAGGATGGTGATGGGGCTGAATACTATGAGGAGGACTTTGAGGTATGAAAAATCAAAACAAAAAAAGTGAAATATCTGTACGTTCTTTTTTTTTGGGGGGGGGGGGATTTTAAAAGCATTTTGTTCAGGTTTTTTTTAAATTGTTTCTTTAATATTATTTTGCATGCTTATTTTGGACCAAGAAAATGGTAAGTTTTGCTAAGCAGATATATTATTGTGGCCATTTTTAATATATACATACAGTATAAGCACTGGTATTGTAGCGTGAATGTCTGATTTGAATAGCATGTATACTGTAGTTCCCTGGTAATGACAGTCAAGCAGAAAGCCCACTGTGGCCAATTAAAGAAAACTGCTGTGTGTGTATTTATTCTATGTACTGCTCACACATACGTACTGCTCACACATCTGTACTGATATATATATATATATATAAAAACCAATCAGGTGCAGCGTACTTCTACAAAATAATTCATGTTAAATTAGAAACGGTTGATTTCAGTGTCTTCAGAGGCATGCCTAAGCAGGGGCTTAACATGCAGTCATTGAAGTTTCACACATAGTGCATAAGTGACTGAGCACCAAGCCTGTACTTCTCTCTGGAAAGGACTATGAGGATGATTTTGAAGAGGCTGATGAGAGCGAGGGGGAGGGGGAAGATGATGATGGGGAGAAGACTGAAGAGGGAAATAAGGAGGAGCTGTCCCCACAGAAAAGGCGGGAAATTGAGGAAATCCGGAGAGCCATGAATGCAGAAAATGAAAGAGTGGGTTCTTCTCAGCCTCATACGCGGGACGAGTCTCAAATGTCAAAAAGTCGTAAGTAAAGCTACAATATGGTGTCCTGCTGAAACCCTTTCACAAATTAGACAACGCATGGCTGTCTGAGGTCTTAAAGGAGGAAACTGTTTGAGCAGTGTTAATTAAGCTTCTATCGGGCAGTATTAGCATGTGATTCATTGTGCTACAGTAGGCAGGGGAGGTAAATGATGAAGTAGCGCTGAAGCAGATAAAAATCTAAATTTATGTTTGTTTTGCCAGAAGTAATTGGCGAAGTGCATTTTTTAAGCATTTTGATTCATTAAGAAAGGCTGCCAGTTTGATGATGGTTTACTGTTTGTTGACGTGGAAACCATTGGCAAAGATGACCAAAATTTTATTCCCACAGGTTCTGATGTTCCTCAAAGCAAAAGGACTCAACATGGGAGGTTTATAGACTTTGTAGCAGCCAAGCATAGGGAAGTTGGCAAGAAGATAGCCAGCAAGCAAAAGTAAGTTTGATTGCATGTTGATTTTTGTGAACGTAAAGTTCACCTTTTGTTTAAGGTTTAAATCTAACAAAATTCTTAACATCCCCATAAATGTAGTTTACAATAGCGCCGTTTCATTGCCAGTGTTAAAAGTCTGAAATTGCTGCATTTTGTATTTTGCATTATTACAGTATCATTATGTGTTGTTTGTGGTTGTGTCCCATTTTAGGAAACGCAGCATAGAGTTGCTCCGATTGATTGATCTGGACTTTTCCGTCACGTTTCCTCTGCTGGACCTGCCTCCCGTGAATGAATATGACATGTATATTAAAAGCTTTGGGACAACAAACACTAAACAGGTGTGTGTGTGTGCGTGTGTTTGTGCTCATGTGTGTCCACATCCATGATAGCACTAATAAATTATCAAGTAAGTTCTTTTAGATCAAAACCCATAAAAAAAGAAAATGGCATGTTTTGGGTAATTCATTTTTTATTGCATTTGCATGTATCACCAAAATATATAACAGATAACACAACCCCTGTTCCCCATCACCAGCAACATCACAGCCATAGTTATTTTAATGACTTTTAACTTTAATCTGAGTTTATTCACGGGCTATCCTAATTCCTATCAAGTGGCATTTCATCCCACCTGTCATTTAATTTCCCCAGTTTCAGTGGCTGGGGTTGTATTGCACGATTGCCATGTGTGTTCATGACAATATATTATATGTGCATGATGCGATTGTGAGAGCGTTTGTCCTTCCCCCGTGGCAGGCGTATGTGCAGTGTAATGAAGACAACACGGACAGAGACATTCAGACGGAGGAGATTGAGGCTGATGACAAGTGGACACAGCACCCGGGGGACAGCAGAACTGTCTGTGGAGGTGGGGACAGAAACAGTCTCTCAAGCCTCTCATATGCCCATTAGATTTTGATGAGTACTCAATACCAGCACACAGTAAAGTCTACTTGAACAAAGTACAAACACAAAACTTTATTGTCCACACAGTGAGAAATTTGTCTTCGGCTTCACCATAAAACTACATAAAAGAAACATAGAAAAGTACCAAATACAGTAAGCTTTAAAAAAGCGACACAAAATACACTTACCTAAAAACTGTGCCTTAGCTGTGGCAAAGACACAAATGTACCACCACTGGTCTCCAGTTCCCAGTTAGGACTCTAATAGCATTTAGGACCAAACAATTATTCTTATTTGCCATTAGAAACCGATGATTTAATGGAAGTCAGATTGCTAATAAAATTTTTAAAATAAATCAATTAAATAATTATTCACAGGAATGGAAGTTTTATATCACTTTTATTGAGTTCTGGAGACAGGTCATTAATTAATTGAACCTGAAGATGATTGGTGTGTGTCAGAACAGGGTTTGGGGGTTCAAAAGCATGCAGGGTGTGAGGCTTCCCAAAAGAAAACATATTTCAGTAAATTGGTTTAGCTGACTTAAAACTTGTAATTGGCATTTTTTTGCATATGGTACTATTCAGTTTTTTTTTTTAACAGGTCCAAAACTCACCATTGAGGCCTCTGATGAATCCATGGCCAAGATGAATATAGATTCCAAACGACTGGCAGAATTTCTGCTCTCAGCCTCTCAGGTATAAATCTTGTTTTTTCCTTTTCCAAGCTATGTTGAGTTTGTCTTCTTGACAGTCGCTATGAAAATAGTAACTGACTGTCAGTGCTTTTCATAATGGAAGGTATCCAAGGACATGTATTAAATGTTAGTGCTGAATTGATGCTGTGTGCCCTCTTGGGACACAGCTGTGGCCTATTTGAGCAGAAGCTGTTTCTGGTCACTTTTGGAATCACTAGTCTTTTGTGTTTGCCAGGTGGTAGCCGTCCTGTTGGAAGAGGACAGAGCTGAAAGGCATTCCCTGAGGAAGCTGAAATCCCAGGCACACAGTTTGACCTGCAGCGACGGGTGTCTGACGCTCAACACTAACCTGCCGTTTCTGCATGGTGAGGCTCCGCTAGCCCTTATTTACATTTACATTCATTCATTTGGCAGTCTCTACTGTCCAAAATCGCTTCCCGAGCCATTATGGCATTTAAGTGCAAATGAAATGTGTAATGACTAGCACTAGAGCTAGGGACCGCAGTGCTATTGCCATTTAGTGTAAAGCTCATCTCAATTAAATTCACTTGCTTAAAATAGATAAAGGTGTTTCAATTCATTTATATTTGCATTCGTATGTTGGCCAGCGCAATCCAGATATGATGGCTTGATACTTTGTGCTTGCTAGTAAAAAACGAGAGCTGTTTTCCTCTACCTCTCCTCTCACAGGCCGGGAGGTGAGCCTGATCGGCTTCTCCCACGTCCAGAGGCAGACGCTGCTCTCTGTCCACAGTCCTGCCTCCAGGCCCGGCGCCGTCCGCCTGGACAGCAAGACCGTCCTCTGCGTCTGGAACATCTGGGAGCCCTCCAGTCCTCGCCAGGTCCTTGTCTACGAATCGGAGGTGCGCTCATGTCTGCGTCCGGCCCAACGCAGGCGCTCTCGTCGTCCTGATTTGCTGGACTGTAGACAGATAACCTAATGTAATGGCCCAGCCCAGCAATGCCCGCCTATTCCTGCTGCTTAGTTTGCCAAAAAAGGTAAATAGTATCTTGCACCGTGTCAAGCCTGGCCTTGAAAACCCCCTGTGTTTCTGCCACTGGGGGGGTGCCGCTGTTTTGACACCTGTTTTCACAGAAGTGGTTTACACGCTCTTCTTTTCAGCAGCGTAGCTGCAGGTTTTAAACCTTTGTCAGACATTATGCCTTTGATACAGCGGGCCGTTTTACTTAAAGTGGGTTGAGAACTTTGCTGAAGGGTACAGCAGCAGTGCCCTCGCGCGTGATTGGAACCTGCAGCCCCGCGGTTGCAGCAGGAGCCCAGCTCTACCCCACAGTGCGCTGCAGCGGATTTGGGTCTTTCTCCTTGGGCAGGTGCTCTGCTGCTGCTTCAGCCCCGGTAAGGCCTCGCTGGTGTTGGCCGGCACTGCCGTGGGCTCCGTGGTGGTGTGGGACCTGCGGGAGCACTCCAGCCTACACCAGACCGTAACCATAGGAGACCGCGACTGGACGCTCCGCTGCCCTACCTTCTCCACCGGTGAGTGGGGGAGGCTTCTGCTGCACGTCTGTGTGTGTGTGTGTGTGTGCGTGTGTGTGTGTGCCTGTCTCCCGTAGGGTTTTCACTGTGAATAAATTGCAAATGTAGCCAGGGTCTAGAAAAGAAATTCCAGCCCTAAAGGCATTGAAACCCCGCACATTCTGGACAAAGGTAGCCCACAGCCGGTGGTGGACCTGGGGCGTGGGCGGGGTGGGGGGGTTGAAATGATTGTGATGACAGACCAGGGGACTTGGACAGTGGTGCATGTACCATAACCTATCGCAGACAACTACTCCTCTCAACTGTGCCTTCTGACTGACAGTCCAAGACACCTCCTAAATAATAGGGCAAAACCACAACCCGAGGCAAGTATTCAACCCTCTGCTGTCTAAAAAGCAGCGCAGTTCCGTGTGAAAACCGCAAACCTGGCAAGCTTGAATACAGCTACGGCTGCTGTTTGTTTGTCTGTCAGGGTTTTATCAGTTTGCAGCGTAACTGCTAAACCGAGGTGGAAAATCTGAGTATCAGAGAAGTACAAAAACATGTGTGTTCTTACCCAGGTACATAAACAGTGTGTGTTCTTGCTCAGGTACATAAACAGTGTGTGTTCTTGCTCAGGTACATAAACAGTGTGTGTTCTTGCTCAGGTTCATAAACAGTGTGTGTTCTTGCTCAGGTACATAAACAGTGTGTGTTCTTGCTCAGGTACATAAACAGTGTGTGTTCCTGCTCAGGTTCATAAACAGTGTGTGTTCTTGCTCAGGTTCATAAACAGTGTGTTCTTGCTCAGGTTCATAAACAGTGTGTGTTCTTGCTCAGGTTCATAAACAGTGTGTGTTCTTGCTCAGGTTCATAAACAGTGTGTGTTCTTGCTCAGGTTCATAAACAGTGTGTGTTCTTGCTCAGGTTCATAAACAGTGTGTGTTCTTGCTCAGGTTCATAAACAGTGTGTGTTCTTGCAGACGCCGTGTTGTCGCCGTTGGGTCACTCCACCTCTGTGAGGTCAGTGGAGCCCGTCCCTGTCGCCGTGGTGACTGAGGGCGTGAGGCCAGAGCTCTCTCTGCTCTCATCACGCCAAGGTACTCGGGCCATTACACACACGTCTGTTCAGTAATACTGTGAAGCCTGGCTCACTCGCGTTTAGAAGATTCTCCACAAGGGGGAGCTACTAGCACTCAAGTAGCTGGTGCTTTGCATCAATGACACTGCCCTTGTGGTGGAGCACGTTGTAGGTGTTCAAATGTCCCACTGCTCTATAGCACGTCTTATATATTTTTTTCAAAGTACAATTAAGTGTGCTACAGTTTCAGAATTGTCATAACCTCTTGACACCATGGTGCTCTGTATTATATGCTGGTGTGATGGTTATATGTGGGGGTGGCCTGTAGCGTAGTGGTTAAGGCAAAATGACTGGGACATGCAAGGTCAGTGGTTTGAATACTGGTGTAGCCACAATAAGATCTGCACAGCCGTTGGGCCCTTGAGCAAGGCCCTTAACCCTGCGTTGCTCCAGGGGAGGATTGTCTCCTGCTTAGTCTAATCAACTGTACATCGCTCTGGATAAGAGCGTCTGCCAAATGCCAATAATGTAATGTAATGTAATAAGAGCTTAATGAGTTTCTCTTTACTGCACTTCCGTAAGTTTTCTTTTGCATTTTTCTTTGTAATGCAGAGTCCTCAGGACTGTCTTTCCAGTTAGCATCTCTGGATGAAAGTGGAGTGATGAATATGTGGGTGAGTTTCAACTGACATTTATTTTGACCAGACGCTTATTCATCACTGTTCAGGTATATCAGCTGCAGTGGCACATACCTGAGCCCAGCTAACTGCTTCCCAGGTTAGGTCCCAGGTTTCAGGGGTCCTAATCTGAAAGCTGTTTTCCGACATACTGGGACTTGTAGTTTCTCTGTCTCTCAGGTCGTAGTAGAACTCCAGAAGGCTGACCAAGCGGGTTCCCAGACTGACTTGGGTGAGAACGAGATGCATCTTCGCTGCATATCCTTATTGGTCTGATTGCCGTGATTCCATTGGAATTGTAAATGAGAGGTTTTCATCTGTAGCTTCCTGTTTTGCAGGTCTCAAACCAGGGGGGAAAGTTAAGCTGCTTCACAGCTCTACACTTACCACCAATGAGAGGTGAGGCTTAGCTCTGAAATCTCATCGTAGAATCATCTCTCTCTGCTGATTGGTCGATAAGTAAATGTGTGCAGTGGCTCTAGGTGATGATGCTGTTCTGGGACACAAACTTGAGCCAGGGTTTCACCATTATGTGCACCTAGGTGTCATTTTCTGTGGCGGGAAGATAATGCGTATGAGTGTTTATTTTCTGTACAATTAAGGCTTAAGGTAGTCTTAAAGCAGTAATGCAGGTAGCAAATATCCATATATTATCACTACATGTGATGTTCATTATTACTTTTGTTAATATTATTGGTAGTAGTAGTTGAAATAATACCCACATTACCTGTAGAAGTCATATTCTACTCATTTCTGTCTGTACTGTATGTGCATTTAAAGGTGAAATAGGATGTTAAGAGCAGAGAGGGGAGACTCCAGCTGGCTGGAGGATTTTAGATGTTTTTGTGTCTCAGCAGGTCATCCCAGAGAGACGCAGTGAAGACAGGCCCCCTTCACACTCTGCTGTTGAAGTTCTTCCCCTCCGATTCCAACCATTTCTTCATTGGTACCGACATGGTAAACATGTCACTCACCCATGCTGGGCAGAATGAGCACCGTTTCTGCTGAGTTACCTTCTTTGCATCTAGCGTCTGGCTGCTGTCATCTCCGAAGTGACAAGTTGCAGGGAGAACATGTACACTCAGTGACCACTTTATTTGGTACTTATTAGACGTATTGGTCTTCTGCTACTGTAGCCCATCCACTCCAAGGTTCGACATGTTGAGTGTTCAGAGATGCTCTTCTGCATGCCACTGTTGTAACGTGTGGTTATGTCAGTTACTGCCACCTTCCTGTCAGCTCTGACCAGTCTGGCCATTCTCTTCTGACCGCTCTTTTTTGAACGCAGAACTGCTGCTTGCTGAATGTTTTTTGTCTTTCGCACCATTCTCTGTATACTCTAGACTGCTGAGCGTGAAAATCCCAGGAGATCAGCAGTTTCTGAGATCCTCGGACCACCCCGTCTGGCACCAACAATCATTCCACGGTCAAAGTCACTTAAATCACATTTCTTCCCCATTCTAAAGTTTGGTCTGAACAACAACTGAACCGCTTGACCATGTATGCCTGCTTTTATGCATTGACTTAAAGTGGTCACTGAGTGTATATTCACATAGTAAAGTAGACAGAACTTCATACATCCAGCTGTATGGCTGATCCAGAACTGAAGCACGGGGAGGAACTTGTTCACACAGGGGAGGGATCAGCAATAAGTGCAGGAGACGGAGGAGCAGTCCACAATCCACAATCCACAATTCAATTTCAATTTAACTTCATTTCAGACACATAGGTCCATTTTTTTAGTAGAAACAAAACATAATAAAGTACAAAACGAGGACAAACAATGCAGAGATATATACGGCAATCAGTGCAATAAACAAAATATATTTTTATAGCTTTGGGAGGGAGCAACAAACCAAATATATGCATTTCTGAGTTGGGGGCAGCCTGTACTGTAGTGGTTAAGGTACATGACTGGGACCTGCAAGGTTGGTGGTTCAATCCCACAGCTGTTGGTAAATAGTTGGCATTTATATAGCGCCTTTATCCAAAGCGCTGTACAATTGATGCTTCTCGTTCACCCATTCATACACACTCACACTCACACACCAACGGCGATTGGCTGCCACGCAAGGTACCGACCTGCTCGTCAGGAGCATTTGGGGGTTAGGTGTCTTGCTCAGGGACACTTCGACACAGCCCGGGCGGGGGATCGAACTGGCAACCCTCCGACTGCCAGACAACTGCTCTTACTGCCTGAGCCATGTCGCCCTGAGCCATGTCGCGCTGTTGGGCCCTTAACCCCACATTGCTCCAGGGGGGATTGTCCTGTTTAGTCTAATCAACTGTAAGTCGCATCGGATGAAAGCATGTAATGTGAGTTTGTACTAGACTACATGTTGTCATTACAACTACAGAGAAAAGTTTTTCTCTTCTCCAGATCCTGCCTCATGCTGTGAGGTGCAGGCTTTAAGCAGAGAGCGAGAGCTGTTCTCTTATTGATACATACATTCATGATGAACAGGCATCACGCATACAATATGAACATGTTACATGAGAACATCATATGATTGCAGGGTGTAGTGACTCATGGAACCAGGCACGGGGGTAAGATTCCCCCAAAGTTCTACAGGCCATTGGAGGACGGACTCCGACCCGTCTGCATCACTGCCCTGGACGTCTCTCCATTTGGAGAACCTCTTTTCTTGGTATGCTGCTCATTTCTTTTTCTTTATTTTAACTGTTTTAACTGTTTTTTTTCTCGGTTTGTTTGTTTTTTTTCGAGCCCATCTGTGACTTTCCAATACAATCCTATCGGGGAAGTCAAGTTTAAAGTGAAATATAGTTAATTTCCGAATCAAGTCGTTTTAACAATTAACACCCTCGTTTAACATTTGGCACTCTGAACACTGAATACAAGTGCGTCAGCTGTTAAAACCCTTCACTTATCCAACATGTAAAATAAATGTATTCAATTACATTTGTTAATTATTTTTATATTATATAAATTATCAAATACATTTCCAAAATCATGACCAGCAGTGCAACCTGTTGGATAAACGTTATAATGAACTCATAATGAAGTTAAGAGCTTTATTAAGTTTAACAATACTCAACGTCTAATTCTAAAGTTCAGGGCCAGCTACTTTAGACAAAGAATTAACTGACATGGACAGTTACAACAGAAAAGAAGGGAAAGAAAATGCCAAACCCCACCGTGTCTCCCAGAACAGTCCCACAAAACTCAGTGTGAAAAAGCCAACCAAGTCAAGGCCTGCATTTTATGTGTAAGCTGGAAACTGGAAGGTGTGGGAGAGGCAGAACCATCTTAGCTGGAACTGGCAATCTACATCCCCTTATGCTGTTCGAAGCAGGACTGAGCAGTATGATATTGTCGTCAAAAGATTCATGATTATAGTCTCTTTCTAAGGAGACCAAACATGAATATTCTAAGAGGTACACAAGCTCAGTTATTGTATACCTCTAAAGAGTTTCCTTCTCCTTTGAACAATAGAGGTGATACTTGTAGACAAATAATAGTTAAATACAGTTAGTTGCAACCTGCTCCTTCAAGAAACACGTGTTCAATGAAATAAAGTCAAATCGCATGGCGTTGGAGGAAAAGCAGAAATTGCTTCTAAAAATGCAGATTTCAACCCTCAGGATTCAACAAGCATTATCTGTGTATCAACTTTGAGATTTGGGCGCAGGATGTTGTGTGTTCTTCCGAAGACAACTATGAGCATAGGGGAGGAGGGGGACTGGTGATAGAGACAGAACAGACAGCATTACAGATGATTAACAGAACAGGCAACTTCAATTATGTGGGCAAGTTTGAAAAAATGATTGACAAATGTTTCTGTTTGGGTCTCAGAACTAGTTACCTGACAATCCCCTTGCTCTGAATTTGAAACGTTTTCCAAGAATACTTTCGTAGTTGAATTTCATCAGTAGCAGCGTGTGTGCGTGCATTTGTGTGTGTGTATGTATGTGCATGTATGTGTATGTATGTGTGCATGTATGTGTGTGTGTGTGTGTGTCTGTATGTATGTATGTGTGTGTGTATGTGTCTGTCTGTATGTATGTATGTATGTGTCTGTCTGTATGTTTGTATGTATGTGTGTGTGTATGTATGTATGTATGTGTGTCTGTATGTATGTATGTATGTGTGAGTGTGTGTGTATATGTGTCTGTCTGTCTGTCTGTCTGTCTGTATGTATGTGTGTGTGTGTGTGTGTGTATGTGTCTGTCTGTATGTATGTATGTGTGTGTGTGTGTATGTGTGTGTGTGTGTGTGTTCGTGTGTGTGTGTTCGTGTGTGTACATGTGCACATGTATACGTGTGTTTCCTGTCCCAGGTGGGCTGTGCTGACGGCAGTGTCAGACTGCACTCTGTGAGCAGCGAGCAGCCAGTGATGGAGTGGAGCAGCAGTACAGGAGGGGAGCCGGTGGTCTCGGTCCAGTGGGCTCTCACTCGGCCCGCCGTCTTCTGCGTCCTAGACGCCGCGTCTAACCTGCACCTGTGGGACCTACTGGAGAAGGACTACGAGCCGCTGACCACCCAGAAGCTCCACTCCGGCAGGTGAGGCATGCACAGGTGCAGGACTGTGTGGGGAGGCGCTGCCTGCTCTCTACACTTCCAAAAACCGCACCCTCTTTCATTCCTTACGCACGTCAATTCCAAACTGCTGATAGTCCAAAATAAATAATATGCACACAATTAGACTGCAATGAGTTCCATTCCACTATTTATTAAACCAGCAGTGTGTGTTGAAGGCTTTCGTCTGTGGGTTTGTGGGTTTGTTCCCCTGCTGCTTAAATGTTAAATAGTTGAAAGAG
The DNA here is from genome assembly GCF_963514075.1 of Conger conger. Classification (NCBI taxonomy): domain Eukaryota; kingdom Metazoa; phylum Chordata; class Actinopteri; order Anguilliformes; family Congridae; genus Conger; species Conger conger. The sequence continues at coordinate 67,812,927 of NC_083763.1, forward strand.
ACTCTTCGTAGTCTTGTCTGCAAATTATTACTTTTGGATTAAAATACCGTTGGCCTTATGCGCCACTTTTTAGCTGTTGAACACTAATTTGGTAGTGTTCAGTGTTACCAGGTAACTAGAACTAATGTTCTAGTAAAGTAAGTCGCTCTGGATCTATGGAGACTATAATGTAAGCTCAGGGAAATTCAAGTTTAATTAAAAACTGCAAAAATAAATTGCATACAGTCAAAGACATGAATGCACCTGCCTATAAGTCATCATCAACTCTTAACATAGTCAGGCCCTGCACCCTGTAGTAATTCCGCATTCGTTACTTTAGGGTGAGAAAACGGACAGGGAGATTGGGGGGAAGAAAAGCCAAAACATTTGTAAGGAAACTGTTCAGCACAAGAGAGGGACAACCATGTGAATGGGTGTTGGTGTTCTGCTGTAATTATTGCATAACTGCCACTTCCCTGGACAGGGTTAACACATATGTTCATTTGTGCATTTGCATTTGTTTCATTTTCAGGGTAACCACAATGGCTGTATTCGGTGACCCGGACAAGCCAAGCACGTTATCAGGAGTGTGTCTGGCAAAGGAGTCCGGGGAAATTGAAATTCAGTACTTCAGTAAGAAGTGGGCAGTGCCTGCCCATGCAGAGCTAGATACAATTCATAACATACTGAATGAGGCTTTCTGAAATACGCCACTTGCGCTTTTGGATATTTTTCAAAATTGTAATCTTAGTTTAGAAAAAAAGAAAAAAGAAAGTACTAGATCACACACCTTGCACAATCTAGTTTAATAACTGGAATAAAAAGTAGAATTTTGACTGTCTTTATGTCACTGACCTTGTCCTTGAGAACATGTATGCCTTCAGGAATAAAACTCAGTCACACCTCTGTGACCTTCACTTGAACCTTTTGCACAACCGCTCACACTACAATAGGTTCATGAATTGCCATTAACTAATGTAGTTGTTAATCATGAATTATTGATGGACAAATACATAAATTAAGCATGAAGTTACCTTTTAATGTGTGAATGTATTTGTTAACTACTAACTAATAATCAGTTATATTAATGTTTATACATTAGGAAAAACATATTAACCATTAACAAATACATTAACTGTTTTTTCATTCCACTCTGAATTGGCATTAACTAATGTAGGTGGTAGCATAAATTAATGCTGTACAATTAGATTTAAAAAGCTGTTCAGATTAACTTCTCAATAGTTAGTTAACAACTACATTACTGAATGGAAATTGTTACCGTACTATCTTTCCGGGGCAAATCAAGTTTTCGTATAGAAAGAGAATGTTTACATTTCCAGTCAGTGTGGGAATTGTGATGACATTCTGCAGTTTATCTGATATCTGTGAAGCTCAAAAGATGCATGTAATACTATTCTCACTCCGAAGCTGAAGAGAAATGGGTGAACGCATGTAAAGGCAGTCAGCTCCATTCACAGTCAGCATGTTTTTTTTTTTTGACAAATAAAATGTAATAGTTATAAAATAGAGTATATTTGTACAGTTATTGTATTGTTATTTTTTTATTCAATAAAATTGCTTAATTTATCTTGGTTTTTTCATTATCATTTTTTAATGATATTGTTGTTGATATTCAATCACATTGTGTATAAAAAAAGATTGTTTCTTTTTCCTTTAACAACTATACACCTATCGGAGTTGCAAAGCTGTTTATAACTGAGAACTGGTCAAACAAATAATCAGCCAAGGCCAATCACTCTGAGATTTGAATTCACTCCCCAAGTGCAGCACAGGTCTCTGCAGACACTCTGGGGCTGGCTGCACACTCTTAGTCTGGGGCTGACTGCACACACTCTTACTCTGGGGCTGACTGCACACACTCTTACTCTGGGGCTGACTGCACACACTCTTACTCTGGGGCTGACTGCACACACTCTTAGTCTGGGGCTGACTGCACACACTCTTACTCTGGGGCTGACTGCACACACTCTTAGTCTGGGGCTGACTGCACACACTCTTAGTCTGGGGATGACTGCACACACTCTTAGTCTGGGGCTGACTGCACACACTCTTAGTCTGGGGCTGACTGCACACACTCTTACTCTGGGGCTGACTGCACACACTCTTAGTCTGGGGCTGACTGCACACACTCTTGGTCTGGGGCTGACTGCACACACTCTTAGTCTGGGGCTGACTGCACACACTCTTACTCTGGGGCTGACTGCATACACTCTTACTCTGGGGCTGACTGCACACACTCTTAGTCTGGGGCTGACTGCACACACTCTTACTCTGGGGCTGACTGAATGAGCCACCCAGTCGCCCTTCTCTGTTCTTCTTCTGCAAAGTCGCAATGGGCAATGGGCACAAATTCCACACCAAGTCCTCCAAACCACTTTGCTTTTAATGTGAACACCTATTGTCTGTTGCAATAATTCTTGGCATTATATAGTTGTGTCAACAAACAGAAAAGAAAATGAGAGATCAGAAAAAAAACTTTATTCATTCACAAACAGATTTATTTGCATTCGGTAAGTCAGATACAAGAAGGTGAATCAAGGAATAAAGTGACAGGGGAGGTACATTTTTCTTCAAGGACCAGTTTTCCCAAATTTACCCTGAAAGTACAGTAATGTTCTCTTTGGGTACAAATGAATATGTTTCAAAACAAAAATAATTATACAGTGGCTTATTCAGACCCATTAAATGTAGATTTAATGGGGAAATAACCCATAATGACAAAGTGAAAACACGTTATAAATGTTTTAAAATGTATTACAAATCAAAAACTGAAATCTCTAATTTACAGCAAAGGGTCTGAATTGAAGTATTCAATTCATTGCATAGATTAGAAAGGCACACACCTTTGTATATATGTCCCACAATTCACACTGCATGTCAGGACAAAAACCAAGCCATGAAGTCTAAGGAACTCTCTGTACACCTCTGTGATATAATTGTGGAGAGGGCATTGATCAGGGCAAGGGTATAAAACAATGTCTAAAGCTTTGAGTTTTGCCAGGAACATGGCCTAAATAAATGTGAAAAGTATGAAGCTAGGAAACACCAGGACTCTTCCTAGAGCTCCTAGAACAGAGTAACGGCCAAGAAGGGCCTTGGTCAGGGAGATGACCAAGAACCCAACGGTTACTCAAACTTCAGCTTCGGAGGTCCTCTGCAGAGAACTTGCCGGAAGCACAACCATCTCAGCAGCACTCCATCAATCAGGGCTTTATGGTAGATTGGCTAGAGAGAAGCCACTCTTGAGTAAAAGGCATATGACAGCCTGCTTGGAGTTTACCAAACAGAACTTAAAGGACTCTGAGAGCATGAGGGAAAAGATCTGATGGGACAAATATTGAACTCTTTGGGCAGAACTTCAACCACTCCTTGAATAAACAAAACCTCAGACAGGGGCAACGGTTCACCTTACAGCACGACAATGAAGCATGCCCCAAGAATACAGCCAAGACGCTTGATTTGTAATACATTTGCAAAAATGTCTAAAAACATGTTTTCACTTTGTCATGCGTTATTGAATGTAGGTTCATGGGCAAAAATGCCAATTATATCCATTTAAATTTAAATCTACAACCCAATAATGTGTGCAAAAAGTGAAGGGGTCTGAATACATTCTGAAGCCACTGTATACTGCTGGCTAGAGGTACAATGTTATGCACCTATAGGTTACTGATTAATCACTTTTCATATATTTTTTTCCAAGACTAATATAGTGCATAGGTATCTTTAGTTTCCTTTTGTAATGCTACTGATTCAGAAAATTTCACTCAAGATCTGTACAAGGAATATGTAATGAATGAGATGAAGTCATGATAGATTAATATAAAAATACGAATGGGTAGGAATTCCGCTGTATTCTTGGGTAGACAGTATTACATTACATTAATGGTATTTGGCAGATGCTCTTATCCAGAGCGACATACAGTTGATTAGACAAAGCAGGAGATAATCCACCCTGAGTGCAATGCAGGGTTACAGGCCTTGCTCAACGGTCCAATGGCTGTGCGGATCTTATTAGGGCAACACCGGATCTAACCACAGACCTTGTGAGTCCCAGCCATGTACCTTAATCGCTACGCTACAGGCCACCCAGTGAAATACAGAATTGATTTTATTAATTTTCTTTTTTGCCACCTGTACCACTTTCTCCATGGTTCCTCATGGTTAAATTGTGTTTCTTAGGGCTTGATGAATTTGCGGATTCTGAACGAGTTGATTGCACTGAATTTGTTCTTTAAGTAAGCTTCGAGAGCAAGACTGGCCTGAGGAGAGATAACAGTTTGGAATTATAAATGTATTCATACAATTGAATCTTTTACTGTATTGGGTGTTTTCCTTATACACAAAATTGTATATTTAACTTAGTTTGTACAACCACAAGCATAGATTTGATGAAGCCAATGTTCTTTCATTCATATTTTAGAATAGTTTCCTGTCACAATATTAATTAAGCAACAGGTCAGTCTGCCCTACATGTATGGATGAAGGATTACATGAGGTAGGATTACATGTCACATGAGGCAGACAGTTCAGTAATGCATTGATCTTCAAGGAAAATCAATTCATTAATCCATGAACTCAAACCATATTGATTATTTGTGCCGCTGCTACTTTTATCAGGACGATTTTATAATCTTTAGTTGGAAGACTCTAGTGAATAACAATGTAAATTCTGACATTGGGAAACTGTGGTGTGCTGTGAAAAGAGTGCGGTTGGACCTACATTATAAAGGGCTGCTTCCACTTCCTGATCCCCTGTGCCTGATGGAATGAGGAGGGACACCTTCAGCTGACTTATCACAGTTTCAGCTGTCAACACTAAGGGTCACAGAAAACAAATTACTTGCAGCTGTCCACACCAGAAGAGGAAGCTAGAGTTAAAACAAACAGCTGAACATACTTCTTTCATATTACAGCAAAAAGTCATTATCATATTAGAGATGACAAAATCATATACGGTCGATGATCTAAATGTTTTCCCAAATTCTATCCAGCTAGTGTAACTCTTTACTTTCAAAAATGTGCACTAGGTAAAATGTGTTATTTCCAATCTTAAAAATGTTTAATTATGCTGCACTCCATCGGGTGTGTAATCAGAAAAAAAGGGCTCCAGAAAAAGGCTCCATGCACAAGGCTCCACGCACCAATAGATGCCTTGAATTGGCATTTGTGAAGACTTCTTATTCAGGATTAATCACAGATGTTTCAGTGTGAAACAATTTTCATTGAAAGACCTCTATATATACTCGCTGAGCACTTTATTAGGAACATTTTTACTTTATTACACCTATCTAATCATGCAATAATCTAATCAACCAATTGTGTGTAATGAGTGCATAATTTTAACCATGTGTGTTGGTATCGCTGCGGGCCGTTCCACTAGACGAGGTAAAGTAGATTTTTTAATTGCTATTTTGAACAGCTGAGGTTAGGGCTTGAGCTAGTTTGTTTTATCGCTGTGTTAATCACTGAAACTGGTTACCTACCTGTTAAGTGATTGAACATTTGTTTTAATAGCACTGGAATTTGTCACTAGATTAGTCTTGATTTGTTATTCCTTGTGAGCGATTTTAGCCAATTGAAATAGGTGTGCTCAGAGCGACGCTGAGTATATTAGACTTGGGAAAGTAGTCGTTAGTGAGTGCATAATTTCAACCAGGTGTGTTGGTATCGCTGCGGGCTGTTCCACAAGACGTGGTTAAGTCAATTTTTTTATTGCTATTTTGAACAGCTGAGGTTAGGGCTTGAGCTAGTTTGTGTCATCACTGTGTTAATCACCAAAACTGGTTGCTTTGGGGGCTGTAGAACATGGTGGAGGCAGCATCATGCTTTGGGGGCTGTAGAACATGGTGGAGGTAGCATCATACTTTGGGGGCTGTAGAACCTGGAGGTAACAGCATCATGCTCTGGGGGCTGTAGAACATCGTGGTAACAGCATCATGCTTTGGGGGTTGTAGAACATGGTGGTAACAGCATCATGCTCTGGGGGCTGTAGAACATGGTGGTAACAGCATCATGCTCTGGGGGCTGTAGAACATGGTAGTAACAGCATCATGCTCTGGGGGCTGTAGAACATGGTGGTAACAGCATCATGCTCTGGGGGCTGTAGAACATGGTGGTAACAGCATCATGCTCTGGGGGCTGTAGAACATGGTGGTAACAGCATCATGCTCTGGGGGCTGTAGAACATGGTGGTTGCAGCATCATGCTCTGGGGGCTGTAGAACATGGTAGTAACAGCATCATGCTCTGGGGGCTGTAGAACATGGTGGTAATAGTATCATGCTCTGGGGGCTGTAGAACATGGTGGTAACAGCATCATGCTCTGGGGGCTATAGAACATGGTGGTTGCAGCATCATGCTCTGGGGGCTGTAGAACATGGTGGAGGCAGCATCATGCTTTGGGGGCTGTAGAACATGGTGGAGGCAGCATCATGCTTTGGGGTCTATAGAACATGGTGGTAACAGCATCATGCTCTGGGGGCTGTAGAACATGGTGGTAACAGCATCATGCTCTGGGGGCTGTAGAACATGGTGGTAACAGCATCATGCTCTGGGGGCTGTAGAACATGGTGGTTGCAGCATCATGCTCTGGGGGCTGTAGAACATGGTGGAGGCAGCATCATGCTTTGGGGGCTGTAGAACATGGTGGTAACAGCATCATGCTCTGGGGGCTGTAGAACATGGTGGTAACAGCATCACGCTTTGGGGGCTGTAGAACATGGTGGTAGCAGCATCATGCTTTGGGAGCTATAGAGCATGGTGGTAGCAGCATCATGCTTTGGGAGCTATAGAGCATGGTGGAGGCAGCATCATGCTTTGGGGGCTGCTTTTTCCCTCAGCTGGGACAAGGGTTCTAGTCAGGATAGAGGGATAAAATATAAAGATATTAAAAGTCTTGACTTGCTGCTGTAATAAAAGCAAAACTATTAGTTGACTAGTGAAAAGGATTGTCCATCTGAGTTGTGTTCTAGAAAGTTAGATATTGGATTTAAAATGATTTAAAATAATTCAATATTTTTTAATGTTTTCTTGAGAAAAGTTACATTATTCATTGGTGCTAGCCAGCTGGGGGATTGAATGTGCAGGTAACACTCTTCTGAAGGAGAGGTTCAAAAATTTTAGACTAATTCCATTCTCAGATTGCTTCATGCATTTCCTTTTCTGCCTCCACTAGGTTTGTTCCACTATCTGATCTTATAATTGGTACTTGACCTCTCCTTGCTATATAAACACCTTAAAGGATTTATATATTAGTCGGTATCCAAGTGACCAAGGAATTTCTATGTGAACTGCTGTGTGAGGCATGTGAACAACATGCCATATCTTTTCACTAAACTTTGTCTACCTTTGGCTTCAAAAAGCCTAAAATAACCTATGCCCTCGTTTGTGAACATTGGCTTATCTGGAAGTAAATGATCTTGAGGTAAGTACTTTTACTTGAGTCCATTTACATGTGACACACTGATCAGTTTTGAAAATACATGATTCCTACCAATTCCTACCAACTGTGTGCAGTTTCTTTGTGAACGTGTCAAATGAATGTTGTAGACACAAGGAAGTCTGACCACATGAGCTCAACACCCCAACATTTTAAGCAATAGACCAATTTTCTGATAGAAACTTGATTCTGGCTGTCTGAGATTACATGAAGAGCTAAATGAAAGTGACACAACCGAAGTCTGATGAAAAACTGTGGAAGTTATCCGATATGTTTGGAACGTTCTTTTTCTTTCTTTCTGTTCAGTTTTAAAAGTGAAGGGTGGTCACAACAAATATTGATTGGTCTATTAATTCAAATGTAGTGTTTTTAAAACTTTTAAAGCTTACCAATGAATTCACCATGGAAACAGGGCAAAATCAGGCTCATGGAAATTTACATAACTGAAAAGGCTGTGTCTGAAATGGCTTCCTATTTATACTATATTGGCCTTCAACCATCTTGTTCTAGTGTCTGAATTCAGAAATCAAAATTTGCAGGGATTTTAGGGCGGGGTTTCCCAACTGCAGTGCAATCAGGTGAGGTCTGGTGTGCCATGTGAAAAATCTATTTAAAAATGTAACAGTTCAAATGATTTTCTGTACAGTCCCGGCCAAAAGTTTTGTTGCATGAGTAGACAAAAGTGACAATTGCTAATTACCCAACTCTTAATAAGCTAATACAGTTAGGAAATAACACAAATTAAATTTAAGTGTCTAAGGTTTATTTAGATACTAGCAAAACAAAAATTTCATAGATGCTTATAAGGTTTATTGCTTGATAATGATGACCAAGCCAGTTTCTACCTGGACAAAAGTCTTGTCGCAAATCAAATTATAATCAATAAATTTTATCTTTCTCAAAAAGTAAATAAAATACCAAATGAAAAATCAGTCTTGTATTTCATCATGGACTATAAATTAATTGAGACGGGTGCGTGGGGATTGGACGCAAAATGCACGACTCAGAAACAATAGTTGGATAAACAGGGGCTCGGGACGAATCCCAGGAGCATAGTCAAAACAAGCAAAGTCCATACACGTAGATCCAGCCAAACAAACAATAAACAAACAAAAAGCACGGTGCCGAGGGAAGAGGCAAACTCGTAGTCGGTAGACGTGCAGGGAGGTCTGGTAGCAGGAGAGCTGTCAGCGGGGCAGAAGTACAGGCGGACGGCAGGCAGGGTCGTAGTCGAGGGCAATGCGGAAGTCGAAACCATAAAACAAACAGCAAGGCAAAGGTACAAAAACGGTAGGCGAGGACGTGGTCAAAAACAAACGATGGTCAACGAAACAGAAATCAATAAACAATGGTCGGTAGACAGGCTTGGATCTTAACGTGCAATCAATAACAGTAATGCTCAAGAATTGCTTTGACGGAAAAGAGGCAGACAATTTCACAACAAACAGAAGTGCGACTGGGCTATAAATGCAGGTGTAGACAGGTGTAGACAATTAGTTAGAGAGCAGCAAGGGAATGGAAAACAGGTGCGATGGATGACAAGTTTAACAAGGTAATTAGTAATTGTTAGTAATAAACCTATCCTGCCCTAGCATAAGTAAATTAGTAAATGACATGCACAAGAAACGTAAGGTAACATGAACACATGATTAGTTTGTTAGTTTTACCCAATCCTGATCTAGCATTAGTAGTTTTAGTAAATAGACAAATGGAAACAATCAGGGTGTGAGTGACAGAAAGAGAGAGAGAGAGAAAGACATGTAAAAATGTATGCTTAAACAACGACCAGTCAGCGTAACAATAAACATAAATCAAAACATCACACTAAATGAACTAAAACGATAACCACTCAACATAACAAGGTAAAATAATCGTAACGAAACATAACTAGACATGACAAGAAAATAAATCGTAACAAGTAACAAACTAAACAACAAGACGAACCTAGACTAACATAAAACATGAAAGACAATACGTGACAAAGACAAATGATAAAACATAAAAACAAGGCAAGACAGTGACATTAATATCTTGTTTGGGTTCCTTTGGCCTGCAGAACAACCTTGATTTTCTTCCCCCTGAGAAACTTCATAGTGGAACCTGGGGTATGGCAAGGAGCTCCATCTTGTTGAAAAATCTGACCCCTCTTGTAGGTGGAAGTGTACTGGGAGGCAAGAATCTGTTGATAATTGGCACTGTCAATGTTACCATCCACCTTACAGATCTCCCTGGCATCTCCATATTGGATGTAACCCCAAACCATAATCTTTCCACCTCCAAATATGACTGTCTTCTGGGTGAACCGTGGGGTCGTCGACAATATTGGCAGCGCTTGGGATGGAGCTCAACTGATGATTCATCTGAAAAATCAATTTTTCGCCACTTTTCCGCTGTCCAACCTTCCGTCAGGCTGTGGGCCTTGGCGTACGCAACACGGTTTCTTAGCTGTCTCTTGTTTAGCGCTGGTTTCTGGGCAGCAATACAAATATGAGTAACAATTTTGAAATGTCATTTTGCTTGCTTCAAATAAACTTTAGACACTGATGATTCATTTGTGTGTTTCCTAACTTTATTAGCTAATTAAGAGTTGGGCAATTAGCAATTGTCACTTTTGTCCAAAACTTTTGGCCGGGACTGTATACTCTCCTTGTAAAGGAGGGTAAAAAAGACCCAACTTCAGTAAACCCCGTAAATTGGCAAGGTCTTCAACTCCCGCCTCCGGAGGAACTTCTCGCGCATCCCGGGGGAGGCTGGAGATATGGAGTCCGAGTGGGCCATTTTCAAAGCCTCCATTGCAGAGGCGGCAAGCAGTAGCTGTGGCCTGAAGGTCATCGGTGCCTGTCGGGGTGGCAACCCAAGAAGCCGCTGGTGGATGCCAGTGGTGAGGGAGGCCATCAAACTGAAGGAGGCCTTTCTGGCTTGGCTGGCCCGGGGGTCCCCTGAAGCAGCAGACAGGTACTGGGTGGCCAGAAGGGCTGCGGCTTCGACAGTCACTGAAGCAAAAACCTGGGTATGGGAGGAGTTCGGTGAGGCTATGGAGAAGGACTTTCGGTTGACCTCGAGGAAGTCCTGGCAAACCATCCGACGACTCAGAAAGGGAAAGCCGGGCTTGTCTCAGGCTGTTTTCAGCAGGGGAGGAGAGCTGCTGACCCGGACTGGGGATGTTAACAGGCAGGGGAAAGAGCACTTTGAGGAGCTCCTGAACCTGAACAACACATCCTCTGTGGAAGAGGCAGAGCCCGAAGACTCGGGGCAATCTGCACCTATATCCCTGGCGGAAGTTGCGGAGGTTGTCAAAAAGCTCCTCAGTGGCAAGTCGCCAGGTGTGGATGAGATTCGCCCTGAGATGCTGAAAGCTCTGGACATTGAAAGGCTGTCTTGGCTGACACACCTCTTCAGTGTCGTGTGGAGGTCAGGGACAGTACCCGCAGAGTGGCAGACCGGGGTAAAGGTCCCCATTTTCAAGAAGGGGGACAGGAGGGTGCGCTCCAATTATCGTGGTATCACACTCCTCAGCCTCCCCGGGAAAGTTTACTCGAGGGTGCTGGAAAGGAGGCTCCGACCAACGGTCGGACCTTGGATTCAGGAGGAGCAATATGGCTTCCATCCTGGTCCTGGAACAGTGGACCAGCTCTTTACCTTAGCGGGGTTACTGGTGGGGTCATGGGAGTTTGCCCATTCAGTGCACATGTGCTTTGTGGTCTCTGCTTTTTGCGGATGACGTGGTTCTGCTGGCTTCATCGGCCTGTGACCTTCAGCATGCACTGGAGCGGTTTGCAGTGTGAAGTGGCCGGGATGAGAGTCAGCACCTCCAAGTCCGAGGCCATGGTTCTCTGCCGGAAAATGGTGGATTGCTCCCTCCGGGTTGGGAACGAGTCATTGCCCCAAGTGAAGGAGTTCAATTATCTCGGGGTCTTGAGGGTAAAAGGGAGCGTGAGATCGACAGGCGGATCGGTGCAGCGTCAGCAGTAATGCGGGCATTGCACCGGACTGCCTTGGTGAAGAGGGAGCTGAGCCGGAAGGCAAGGATCTCGATTTACTGATAGATCTACGTCCCAGCCCTCACCTTTGATCACAAGCTTTGGGTAGTGACCGAAAGAACGAGATTGCGTATACAAGCAGCCGAAATGAGCTTCCTCCGTAGGGTGGCTGGGCTCAGCCTCAGAGATAGGGTGAGGAGCCCAGATATCCGGAGGGAGCTCGGTGTAGAGCCGCTGCTCCTTCACGTCGAAAGGAGCCAATTGAGGTGGTTCGGGCATCTGATCAGGATGTCTCCTAGGCGCCTTCCTTTGGAGGTTTTCCGGGCTCGTCCAACTGGGTGGAGACCCCGAGGTAGACCCAGAACCTGCTGGAGAGATTATATATGTCTCCTGACCTGGGAACGCTTTAGGATCCCCCAGGAGGAGCTGGAAAGAGTTGCTGGGGAGAGGGACACCAGGAATATCCAGCTTAGCCTCAGTGACCCGACTCCGGATAAGTGGATGGAGATATATGGATGGATGAATGGATGCCAGTTCAATGAACGCGACTGCACCATCCATTTCTAAACATGTGCAGCAGATGAGCTTTCAATACTGGCTGTTGCCAAAGATATCACAGTATAGATGATAATTACTTCTGCCTCTTGCCAAAGATACCTCACCTTCGATTAAAAAACTGGCTTACAATTAATGAATAGGAACAGCAGCAGCATAAACCTTTCAATTGCAGTTAAGCTTAACACTCAGTATGTTTAATTGGTAATCTTTTTATGAGTCAATTTAAGGCATATTAAAGAGAAGATCTCCTACCTGAGCAAATCACACCAACATCTCTATAGTGAGAACAGATGTTAGACCAAAATCCAGGGTGCTGGCACTGTGTCAGGGAGGATTCGCTTCCAGAACACCTCACATCACCCAACCAGATGGGCCCACTGCCCTGTCCAAAGTGGGCACTGCTGAGAACAGCCAGAGCTCTGCCACAGCCAGCCTGTCTACACACCACCTCAGCGTCGTTCAGGTTCCAGGAGTAATCACACACCGTTCCCCACTGGCCAACATGGTTGATCTCCACTCTGCCAGAGCACTCATTATCTCCATCTACCAGTCTGATCGGGGTCTGGGCACTGGCTACAACAAACAGGGAAGACCAATGAGTTCTGTGATTTATTGCCTATGAGTGTTGCATAAGCCATAAAATTAAAATTCCTGTAGCTAGCTTGATAATATTAGTACAGTTATAACATTTGCTACCATCTGCAAGTCAGAAACAATTCTGTTATCCTGTACATAATGACACAATTGTTTCAAATACATTGACTCGTGTAACGTTTTTGGGGACAAACATAAAATCTCGAGTTAAATTGCAACAATAGAGTATCTAGTCTACAAGGATGGAAAGCATTGTTGATATTCTTTACCTAAGGGAGCATGGCATCTTGCTTGCTGGCTCAATATTTTAAGCTTGCTATGTTTATGCAAATAGTTTGAGCAATATGTTATGGTGAGCCATGCAGCCTAATAACTAATGAGCTTGTAAAATAAGCCAGTTAACTAAATGGTTATTCTAGTAACTATCCACCTGTATTTACCTTTTATGATTGATTAATTCTCCTGGTTTCGTGATGACATGAAGAATAAAAGCTGTATTTTGTCATCAGAATGTGGCAGTCATATGGCCTGTCTATGTTCAGTCGTTATGATGGGTTTACATGTGTTTGTCAGCTCAAAATCTGCCTTATGGCAATTTACGTAACTGAAACCAAATTTCCCATGTGAAAGAAGTTTTCCATTTTTAAAAGGTAGTAATGTGTGGGTTAGGCTACCAGCAAAATGTGCATGTCAGTCACAATTGCAGTTGAGGTAGGCAGTGAGATGATTCCAAGACAGCTTTGTATATATACAATCAATCAATGAATCTACAAGATCATAGTTTAATTAAGCATAGAGAAATTTGGCTTGCTTTTTACACCCTGGGCATTTCTGCCATGATTTCGCATTATATATTAGCTTTGTGTGTTTGGCAAGGTTGGTCCACAGAAGACCAAAGCCATCAGTTGGGACCTACAGTACAGCTGCTGCCTGGACTACCACTGCAGTAGTAACGCTTTCATATGTATGTTACTTAATACCTAAATTATTACAATAAAGGCAAGATAGGCAGGATTGATGAGCCGGTGAACTCTGGCAGGGGTGAAGAAGCAATGACCGAGAAAGGAATGGCAAAACAACATTTTTCATTTATGCAATGACATTAATGTCTGTCGACATTCAGTGGAATATTTCTGCAAGCCACACAGCATGAAAATCAAAGTGAATTATTACTACTACCTCTACATTACATTGCATGTTATTTGGCTGAGGCTTTTATTCAATGTGACTTACAGTTGATTAGACTAAACGGGAGACAATCCTCCTTGGCATAATGTGGGTGGGTCTTGCTTAAGGACCCATCGACTGTGTGGGTCCCAGTCAGGTAAATTATCCACTATGCTACAGGCTGCCCACACAAAAGTGATATCTTTGCATCTCGCCAAAGATACCACTCAACCTTGAATATGAACCTGGCTTACAGAGTTAATTAATACCTGCCCTGGGTTTGTCAACCTAACCCCTGAAGGCTCCTGACAAGCTGGTTGGTGCCTCGCATTGCAGCCAATCACCTTGGTGTGTGTGTATGAATGGGTGAATGAGAAGGATAAATTGTACAATGCTTTGGCCGAAGGCCCTTTTTGAATGCCTAACATTTACCACTAACATTTACATTTAAATAGGAACATTGACATAAACATGTCAATTGCAGTTCAGGTTAACACTGGGTATGTTCACTTGTGCATTTTGTAAGAGAAACTTCAAGGCATTTAAAGAGAAGATTTCCTACCTGAGCACTTCACACCAGCATCTTCATGGTGACTACAGTTATAAGACCCAAATCCAGGGTGCTGGCACTGTGTCAGGAAGGATTCGTTTCCAGAACAGCTCACATCACCCAACCAGATGGGCCCACTGCCCTGTCCAAAGTGGGCACTGCTGAGAGCATCCAGAGCTCTGCCACAGCCAGCCTGTCTACACACCACCTCAGCATTGTTCATGTTCCAGGAGTTATCACACACCGTTCCCCACTGGCCAACATGGTTGATCTCCACTCTGCCAGAGCATCGATCACTTCCATTCACCAATCTGATCGCTATATGAAACACATTTTTAACTGTCATGAAAAGAATGATGTTCTTGGGCAATTATTAAAAATACTTTCTTTAGCTACTGGATGGTTCATTCGGTTTAGGCACTTAAGGCTGTGGATCTGGTTTGTGGTCCTGACCGGACAATGTAGTGTCCATTCAGAGTAATTTACCCGTACTGTTTGATGAATTTGCATGTCAATGACTCCCCGGCCCTGACTGCAGTAAATCCTGTGGTTTCACATTTTTTTCTGAAGCAAAGGTTTCTTTGTTTACATTTATTCATTCTCGGAGAAAGGGGGAGAAAATGCGACCAATGACAACATGCCTCATAACTAAAGAAATTTTTTAAAGAAATAAAAAGTTTCCAAACTGTGATTTTAGTAGCCTAACTGTACACAGGTGAAACATAGAATTAAATAAGGTGTCACTTCTAGCAGTTTTCTCCCGTATTTCCCTTTGGTTATTCATTATTTTCTCTGGTTTTGCTGTGGTATTCAGAATAAAGGCTGGATTGGAAATTAATGATGTCATCATGACCGACTCTCTCCAGTCATGTTGATGTTAAATGGGTTTGCCAGGTCAAAATCTGAAATGGCTTCCTATTTATACTATATTGGCCTTCAACCATCTTGATCGAGTGTCTGAATTCAGAACTCAAAATTTGCAGGGATTCCCGACTGGTGTGCCATCAGGTGAGGTCTGGTATGCCATGTGAAAAATCTATTTTTTTAAATGTAACAGTTCAAATGATTTTTTTTAACCCTTGTGTAGTCTTAACATTCTGTATACTCCCCATGTCCGAAGGGTCTAAAAGTACCCGCCTTCACTAAACCCCTAAAATAAAGCAGCTTCATTGATTTTCTATTTTGTCATCAAATTTCAAATTTAAAAATGATCATTTAGGGGTTTTTCTCTGCTGTTAAAAATAGTGATGGATCATGTTTGAGCCTGAAGACAACACAGGGGTTAATAACAACAAATCCCAGTGTTTCCCATGAATTAACTAAACTGTGGCAGCTTGCCAGTTCAATGAACGCTACTGCACCATCCATTTCTAAACATGTGCAGCAGATGAGAGCAAGCTTTCAATACTGGCTGTGGCCAAAGATTTTACAGGATGGATGATTATTAATACTGCCTCTCACCAAATATACCACTCCGCTGTGATTACAAAACTGGCTTACAATTAGTGAATAGGAACAGCAGCTGCATAAACCTTTCAATTGCAGTTAAGCTTAACACTCAGTATGTTCAATTGGTAATCTTTTTATGAGTCAATTTAAGGCATATTAAAGAGAAGATCTCCTACCTGAGCAAATCACACCAACATCTCTATAGTGAGAACAGACGTTAGACCAAAATCCAGGGTGCTGGCACTGTGTCAGGGAGGATTCGCTTCCAGAACACCTCACACCATAGAACGAGAAGAGCCCACTGCCCTGTCCAAAGTGGGCACTGCTGAGAGCAGCCAGAGCTCTGCCACAGCCAGCCTGTCTACACACCACCTCAGCGTCGTTCAGGTTCCAGGAGTAATCACACACCGTTCCCCACTGGCCAACATGGTAGATCTCCACTCTGCCAGAGCACTCATTATCTCCATCTACCAGTCTGATCTTGGTCTGGGCACTGGCTACAACAAACAGGGAAGACCAATGAGTTCTGTGATTTATTGCCTATGAATGTTGCATAAGCCATAAAATTAAAATTCCTGTAGCTAGCTTGAAAATATTAGTACAGTTATTACATTTGCTACCATTTGCAAGTGAGAAACAATTGTGTTATCCTGTACATAATGACACAATTGTTTCAAATACATTGACTCGTGTAACGTTTTTGGGGACAAACATAAAATCTCGAGTTAAATTGCAACATTAGAGTATCTAGTCTACAAGGATGGAAAGCATTGTTGATATTCTTTACCTTAGGGAGCATGGCATCTTGCTTGCTGGCTCAATATTTTAAGCTTGCTATGTTTATGCAAATAGTTTGAGCAATATGTTATGGTGAGCCATGCAGCCTAATAACTAATGAGCTTGAAAAATAAGCTAGTTAACTAAATGGTTATTCTAGTAACTATCCACCTGTATTTACCTTTTATGATTGATTAATTCTCCTGGTTTCGTGATGACATTAAGAATAAAAGCTGTATTTTGTCATCAGAATGTGGCAGTCATATGGCCTGTCTATGTTCAGTCGTTATGATGGGTTTACATGTGTTTGTCAGCTCAAAATCTGCCTTATGGCAATTTACGTAACTGAAACCAAATTTCCCATGTGAAAGAAGTTTTCCATTTTAAAAAGGTAGTAATGTGTGGGTTAGGCTACCAGCAAAATGTGCATGTCAGTCACAATTGCAGTTGAGGTAGGCAGTGAGATGATTCCAAGACAGCTTTGTATATATACAATCAATCAATGAATCTACAAGATCATAGTTTAATTAAGCATAGAGAAATTTGGCTTGCTTTTTACACCCTGGGCATTTCTGCCATGATTTCTCATTATATATTAGCTTTGTGTGTTTGGCAAGGTTGGTCCACAGAAGACCAAAGCCATCAGTCGGGACCTACAGTACAGCTGCTGCCTGGACTACCACTGCACTAGTAACGCTTTCATATGTATGTTACTTAATACCTAAATTATTACAATAAAGGCAAGATAGGCAGGATTGATGAGCCGGTGAACTCTGGCAGGGGTGAAGAAGCAATGACCGAGAAAGGAATGGCAAAACAACATTTTTCATTTATGCAATGGCATTAATGTCTGTCGACATTCAGTGGAATATTTCTGCAAGCCACACAGCATGAAAATCAAAGTGAATTATTGCTACTACCTCTACATTACATTGCATGTTATTTGGCTGATGCTTTTATTCAATGTGACTTACAGTTGATTAGACTAAGCGGGAGACAATCCTCCTTGGCATAATGTGGGTGGGTCTTGCTTAAGGACCCATCGACTGTGTGGGTCCCAGTCAGGTAAATTATCCACTATGCTACAGGCTGCCCACACAAAAGTGATATCTTTGCATCTCGCCAAAGATACCACTCAACCTTGAATATGAACCTGGCTTACAGAGTTAATTAATACCTGCCCTGGGTTTGTCAACCTAACCCCTGCAGGCTCCTGACAAGCTGGTTGGTGCCTCGCATTGCAGCCAATCACCTTGGTGTGTGTGTATGAATGGGTGAATGAGAAGCATAAATTGTACAGTTCTTTGGCTGAAGGCCCTTTATGAATGCCTAACATTTACCACTAACATTTACATTTAAATAGGAACATTGACATAAACATGTCAATTGCAGTTCAGGTTAACACTGGGTATGTTCACTTGTGCATTTTGTAAGAGAAACTTCAAAGCAATTTAAAGAGAAGATTTCCTACCTGAGCACTTCACACCAGCATCTTCATGGTGACTACAGTTATAAGACCCAAATCCAGGGTGCTGGCACCGTGTCAGGAAGGATTCGTTTCCAGAACAGCTCACATCACCCAACCAGATGGGCCCACTGCCCTGTCCAAAGTGGGCACTGCTGAGAGCATCCAGAGCTCTGCCACAACCAGCCTGTCTACACACCACCTCAGCGTTGTTCATGTTCCAGGAGTTATCACACACCGTTCCCCACTGGCCAACATGGTTGATCTCCACTCTGCCAGAGCATCGATCACTTCCATTCACCAATCTGATCGCTATATGAAACACATTTTTAACTGTCATGAAAAGAATGATGTTCTTGGGCAATTATTAAAAATACTTTCTTTAGCTACTGGATGGTTCATTCGGTTTAGGCACTTAAGGCTGTGGATCTGGTTTGTGGTCCTGACCGGACAATGTAGTGTCCATTCAGAGTAATATACCCGTACTGTTTGATGAATTTGCATGTCAATGACTCCCCGGCCCTGACTGCAGTAAATCCTGTGGTTTCACATTTTTTTCTGAAGCAAAGGTTTCTTTGTTTACATTTATTCATTCTCAGAGAAAGGGGGAGACAATGCGACCAATGACAACATGCCTCATAACTAAAGAAATTTTTTAAAGAAATAAAAAGTTTCGAAACTGTGATTTTAGTAGCCTAACTGTACACAGATGAAACATAGAATTAAATAAGGTGTCACTTCTAGCAGTTTTCTCCCGTATTTCACTTTGGTTATTCATTATTTTCTCTGGTTTTGCTGTGGTATTCAGAATAAAGGCTGGATTGGAAATTAATGATGTCATCATGACCGACTCTCTCCAGTCATGTTGATGTTAAATGGGTTTGCCAGGTCAAAATCTGAAATGGCTTCCTACTTATACTATATTGGCCTTCAACCATCTTGATCGAGTGTCTGAATTCAGAACTCAAAATTTGCAGGGATTCCCGACTGGTGTGCCATCAGGTGAGGTCTGGTATGCCATGTGAAAAATCTATTTTTTTAAATGTAACAGTTCAAATGATTTTTTTTAACCCTTGTGTAGTCTTAACATTCTGTATACTCCCCATGTCCGAAGGGTCTAAAAGTACCCGCCTTCACTAAACCCCTAAAATAAAGCAGCTTCATTGATTTTCTATTTTGTCATCAAATTTCAAATTTAAAAATGATCATTTAGGGGTTTTTCTCTGCTGTTAAATATAGTGATGGATCATGTTTGAGCCTGAAGACAACACAGGGGTTAATAACAACAAATCCCAGTGTTTCCCATGAATTAACTAAACTGTGGCAGCTTGCCAGTTCAATGAACGCTACTGCACCATCCATTTCTAAACATGTGCAGCAGATGAGAGCAAGCTTTCAATACTGGCTGTGGCCAAAGATTTTACAGGATGGATGATTATTAATACTGCCTCTCACCAAATATACCACTCCGCTTTGATTACAAAACTGGCTTACAATTAATGAATAGGAACAGCAGCTGCATAAACCTTTCAATTGCAGTTAAGCTTAACACTCAGTATGTTCAATTGGTAATCTTTTTATGAGTCAATTTAAGGCATATTAAAGAGAAGATCTCCTACCTGAGCAAATCACACCAACATCTCTAGAGTGAGAACAGACGTTAGACCAAAATCCAGGGTGCTGGCACTGTGTCAGGGAGGATTCGCTTCCAGAACACCTCACATCATCCAACCAGATGGGCCCACTGCCCTGTCCAAAGTGGGCACTGCTGAGAGCAGCCAGAGCTCTGCCACAGCCAGCCTGTCTACACACCACCTCAGCGTCGTTCAGGTTCCAGGAGTAATCACACACCGTTCCCCACTGGCCAACATGGTAGATCTCCACTCTGCCAGAGCACTCATTATCTCCATCTACCAGTCTGATCGGGGTCTGGGCACTGGCTACAACAAACAGGGAAGACCAATGAGTTCTGTGATTTATTGCCTATGAGTGTTGCATAAGCCATAAAATTAAAATTCCTGTAGCTAGCTTGATAATATTAGTACAGTTATAACATTTGCTACCATCTGCAAGTGAGAAACAATTCTGTTATCCTATACATAATGACACAATTGTTTCAAATACATTGACTCGTGTAATGTTTTTGGGGACAAACATAAAATCTCGAGTTAAAATGCAACATTAGAGTATCTAGACAACAAGGATGGAAAGCATTGTTGATATTCTTTACCTTAGGGAGCATGGCATCTTGCTTGCTGGCTCAATATTTTAAGCTTGCTATGTTTATGCAAATAGTTTGAGCAATATGTTATGGTGAGCCATGCAGCCTAATAACTAATGAGCTTGAAAAATAAGCTAGTTAACTAAATGGTTATTCTAGTAACTATCCACCTGTATTTGCCTTTTATGATTGATTAATTCTCCTGGTTTTGTGATGACATGAAGAATAAAAGCTGTATTTTGTCATCAGAATGTGGCAGTCATATGGCCTGTCTATGTTCAGTCGTTATGATGGGTTTACATGTGTTTGTCAGCTCAAAATCTGCCTTATGGCAATTTACGTAACTGAAACCAGATTTCCCATGTGAAAGAAGTTTTCCATTTTAAAAAGGTAGTAATGTGTGGGTTAGGCTACCAGCAAAATGTGCATGTCAGTCACAATTGCAGTTGAGGTAGGCAGTGAGATGATTCCAAGACAGCTTTGTATATATACAATCAATCAATGAATCTACAAGATCATAGTTTAATTAAGCATAGAGAAATTTGGCTTGCTTTTTACACCCTGGGCATTTCTGCCATGATTTCTCATTATATATTAGCTTTGTGTGTTTGGCAAGGTTGGTCCACAGAAGACCAAAGCCATCAGTTGGGACCTACAGTACAGCTGCTGCCTGGACTACCACTGCACTAGTAACGCTTTCATATGTATGTTACTTAATACCTAAATTATTACAATAAAGGCAAGATAGGCAGGATTTATGAGCCGGTGAACTCTGGCAGGGGTGAAGAAGCAATGACCGAGAAAGGACTGGCAAAACAACATTTTTCATTTATGCAATGACATTAATGTCTGTCGACATTCAGTGGAATATTTCTGCAAGCCACACAGCATGAAAATCAAAGTGAATTATTACTACTACCTCTACATTACATTGCATGTTATTTGGCTGATGCTTTTATTCAATGTGACTTACAGTTGATTAGACTAAGCGGGAGACAATCCTCCTTGGCATAATGTGGGTGGGTCTTGCTTAAGGACCCATCGACTGTGTGGGTCCCAGTCAGGTAAATTAATCACTATGCTACAGGCTGCCCACACAAAAGTGATATCTTTGCATCTCGCCAAAGATACCACTCAACCTTGAATATAAACCTGGCTTACAGAGTTAATTAATACCTGCCCTGGGTTTGTCAACCTAACCCCTGCAGGCTCCTGACAAGCTGGTTGGTGCCTCGCATTGCAGCCAATCACCTTGGTGTGTGTATGAATGGGTGAATGAGAAGCATAAATTGTACAGTTCTTTGGCTGAAGGCCCTTTATGAATGCCTAACATTTACCACTAACATTTACATTTAAATAGGAACATTGACATAAACATGTCAATTGCAGTTCAGGTTAACACTGGGTATGTTCACTTGTGCATTTTGTAAGAGAAACTTCAAAGCAATTTAAAGAGAAGATTTCCTACCTGAGCACTTCACACCAGCATCTTCATGGTGACTACAGTTATAAGACCCAAATCCAGGGTGCTGGCACTGTGTCAGGAAGGATTCGTTTCCAGAACAGCTCACATCACCCAACCAGATGGGCCCACTGCCCTGTCCAAAGTGGGCACTGCTGAGAGCATCCAGAGCTCTGCCACAGCCAGCCTGTCTACACACCACCTCAGCGTTGTTCATGTTCCAGGAGTTATCACACACCGTTCCCCACTGGCCAACATGGTTGATCTCCACTCTGCCAGAGCATCGATCACTTCCATTCACCAATCTGATCACTATATGAAACACATTTTTAACTGTCATGAAAAGAATGATGTTCTTGGGCAATTATTAAAAATACTTTCTTTAGCTACTGGATGGTTCATTCGGTTTAGGCACTTAAGGCTGTGGATCTGGTTTGTGGTCCTGACCGGACAATGTAGTGTCCATTCAGAGTAATATACCCGTACTGTTTGATGAATTTGCATGTCAATGACTCCCCGGCCCTGACTGCAGTAAATCCTGTGGTTTCACATTTTTTTCTGAAGCAAAGGTTTCTTTGTTTACATTTATTCATTCTCAGAGAAAGGGGGAGACAATGCGACCAATGACAACATGCCTCATAACTAAAGAAATTTTTTAAAGAAATAAAAAGTTTCGAAACTGTGATTTTAGTAGCCTAACTGTACACAGATGAAACATAGAATTAAATAAGGTGTCACTTCTAGCAGTTTTCTCCCGTATTTCACTTTGGTTATTCATTATTTTCTCTGGTTTTGCTGTGGTATTCAGAATAAAGGCTGGATTGGAAATTAATGATGTCATCATGACCGACTCTCTCCAGTCATGTTGATGTTAAATGGGTTTGCCAGGTCAAAATCTGAAATGGCTTCCTACTTATACTATATTGGCCTTCAACCATCTTGATCGAGTGTCTGAATTCAGAACTCAAAATTTGCAGGGATTCCCGACTGGTGTGCCATCAGGTGAGGTCTGGTATGCCATGTGAAAAATCTATTTTTTTAAATGTAACAGTTCAAATGATTTTTTTTAACCCTTGTGTAGTCTTAACATTCTGTATACTCCCCATGTCCGAAGGGTCTAAAAGTACCCGCCTTCACTAAACCCCTAAAATAAAGCAGCTTCATTGATTTTCTATTTTGTCATCAAATTTCAAATTTAAAAATGATCATTTAGGGGTTTTTCTCTGCTGTTAAAAATAGTGATGGATCATGTTTGAGCCTGAAGACAACACAGCGGTTAATAACAACAAATCCCAGTGTTTCCCATGAATTAACTAAACTGTGGCAGCTTGCCAGTTCAATGAACGCTACTGCACCATCCATTTCTAAACATGTGCAGCAGATGAGAGCAAGCTTTCAATACTGGCTGTGGCCAAAGATTTTACAGGATGGATGATTATTAATACTGCCTCTCACCAAATATACCACTCCGCTTTGATTACAAAACTGGCTTACAATTAATGAATAGGAACAGCAGCAGCATAAACCTTTCAATTGCAGTTAAGCTTAACACTCAGTATGTTCAATTGGTAATCTTTTTATGAGTCAATTTAAGGCATATTAAAGAGAAGATCTCCTACCTGAGCAAATCACACCAACATCTCTGTAGTGAGAACAGAAGTTAGACCAAAATCCAGGGTGCTGGCACTGTGTCAGGGAGGATTCGCTTCCAGAACACCTCACATCACCCAACCAGATGGGCCCACTGCCCTGTCCAAAGTGGGCACTGCTGAGAGCAGCCAGAGCTCTGCCACAGCCAGCCTGTCTACACACCACCTCAGCGTCGTTCAGGTTCCAGGAGTAATCACACACCGTTCCCCACTGGCCAACATGGTAGATCTCCACTCTGCCAGAGCACTCATTATCTCCATCTACCAGTCTGATCGGGGTCTGGGCACTGGCTACAACAAACAGGGAAGACCAATGAGTTCTGTGATTTATTGCCTATGAGTGTTGCATAAGCCATAAAATTAAAATTCCTGTAGCTAGCTTGATAATATTAGTACAGTTATAACATTTGCTACCATCTGCAAGTCAGAAACAATTCTGTTATCCTATACATAATGACACAATTGTTTCAAATACATTGACTCGTGTAACGTTTTTGGGGACAAACATAAAATCTCGAGTTAAAATGCAACATTAGAGTATCTAGACTACAAGGATGGAAAGCATTGTTGATATTCTTTACCTTAGGGAGCATGGCATCTTGCTTGCTGGCTCAATATTTTAAGCTTGCTATGTTTATGCAAATAGTTTGAGCAATATGTTATGGTGAGCCATGCAGCCTAATAACTAATGAGCTTGAAAAATAAGCTAGTTAACTAAATGGTTATTCTAGTAACTATCCACCTGTATTTGCCTTTTATGATTGATTAATTCTCCTGGTTTCGTGATGACATTAAGAATAAAAGCTGTATTTTGTCATCAGAATGTGGCAGCCATATGGCCTGTCTATGTTCAGTCGTTATGATGGGTTTACATGTGTTTGTCAGCTCAAAATCTGCCTTATGGCAATTTACGTAACTGAAACCAAATTTCCCATGTGAAAGAAGTTTTCCATTTTAAAAAGGTAGTAATGTGTGGGTTAGGCTACCAGCAAAATGTGCATGTCAGTCACAATTGCAGTTGAGGTAGGCAGTGAGATGATTCCAAGACAGCTTTGTATATATACAATCAATCAATGAATCTACAAGATCATAGTTTAATTAAGCATAGAGAAATTTGGCTTGCTTTTTACACCCTGGGCATTTCTGCCATGATTTCTCATTATATATTAGCTTTGTGTGTTTGGCAAGGTTGGTCCACAGAAGACCAAAGCCATCAGTTGGGACCTACAGTACAGCTGCTGCCTGGACTACCACTGCACTAGTAACGCTTTCATATGTATGTTACCTAAATTATTACAATAAAGGCAAGATAGGCAGGATTGATGAGCCGGTGAACTCTGGCAGGGGTGAAGAAGCAATGACCGAGAAAGGAATGGCAAAACAACATTTTTCATTTATGCAATGACATTAATGTCTGTCGACATTCAGTGGAATATTTCTGCAAGCCACACAGCATGAAAATCAAAGTGAATTAGTACTACTACCTCTACATTACATTGCATGTTATTTGGCTGATGCTTTTATTCAATGTGACTTACAGTTGATTAGACTAAGCGGGAGACAATCCTCCTTGGCATAATGTGGGTGGGTCTTGCTTAAGGACCCATCAACTGTGTGGGTCCCAGTCAGGTAAATTATCCACTATGCTACAGGCTGCCCACACAAAAGTGATATCTTTGCATCTCGCCAAAGATACCACTCAACCTTGAATATAAACCTGGCTTACAGAGTTAATTAATACCTGCCCTGGGTTTGTCAACCTAACCCCTGAAGGCTCCTGACAAGCTGGTTGGTGCCTCGCATTGCAGCCAATCACCTTGGTGTGTGTATGAATGGGTGAATGAGAAGCATAAATTGTACAGTTCTTTGGCTGAAGGCCCTTTATGAATGCCTAACATTTACCACTAACATTTACATTTAAATAGGAACATTGACATAAACATGTCAATTGCAGTTCAGGTTAACACTGGGTATGTTCACTTGTGCATTTTGTAAGAGAAACTTCAAAGCAATTTAAAGAGAAGATTTCCTACCTGAGCACTTCACACCAGCATCTTCATGGTGACTACAGTTGTAAGACCCAAATCCAGGGTGCTGGCACTGTGTCAGGAAGGATTCGTTTCCAGAACAGCTCACATCACCCAACCAGATGGGCCCACTGCCCTGTCCAAAGTGGGCACTGCTGAGAGCATCCAGAGCTCTGCCACAGCCAGCCTGTCTACACACCACCTCAGCGTTGTTCATGTTCCAGGAGTTATCACACACCGTTCCCCACTGGCCAACATGGTTGATCTCCACTCTGCCAGAGCATCGATCACTTCCATTCACCAATCTGATCGCTATATGAAACACATTTTTAACTGTCATGAAAAGAATGATGTTCTTGGGCAATTATTAAAAATACTTTCTTTAGCTACTGGATGGTTCATTCGGTTTAGGCACTTAAGGCTGTGGATCTGGTTTGTGGTCCTGACCGGACAATGTAGTGTCCATTCAGAGTAATTTACCCGTACTGTTCAATGAATTTGCATGTCAATGACTCCCCGGCCCTGACCGTAGTAAATCCTGTGGTTTCACATTTTTTTCTGAAGCAAAGGTTTCTTTGTTTACATTTATTCATTCTCAGAGAAAGGGGGAAACAATGCGACCAATGACAACATGCCTCATAACTAAAGAAATTATTTAAAGAAATAAAAAGTTTCCAAACTGTGATTTTAGTAGCGTAACTGTACACAGGTGAAACACAGAATTAAATAAGGTGTCACTTCTAGCAGTTTTCTCCCGTATTTCACTTTGGTTATTCATTAATTTCTCTGGTTTTGCTGTGGTATTCAGAATAAAGGCTGGATTAGAAATTAATGATGTCATCATGACCGACTCTCTCCAGTCATGTTGATGTTAAATGGGTTTGCCAGGTCAAAATCTGAAATGGCGTCCTATTTATACTATATTGGCCTTCAACCATCTTGATCGAGTGTCTGAATTCAGAACTCAAAATTTGCAGGGATTCCCGACTGGTGTGCCATCAGGTGAGGTCTGGTATGCCATGTGAAAAATCTATTCAAATGATTTTTTTTAACCCTTGTGTAGTCTTAACATTCTGTATACTCCCCCTGTCCGAAGGGTCTAAAAGTACCCGCCTTCACTAAACCCCTAAAATAAAGCAGCTTCATTGATTTTCTATTTTGTCATCAAATTTCAAGTTTAAAAATGATCATTTAGGGGTTTTTCTCTGCTGTTAAAAATAGTGATGGGTCATGTTTGAGCCTGAAGACAACACAGCGGTTAATAACAACAAATCCCAGTGTTTCCCATGGATTAACTAAACTGTGGCAGCTTGCCAGTTCAATGAACGCTACTGCACCATCCATTTCTAAACATGTGCAGCAGATGAGAGCAAGCTTTCAATACTGGCTGTGGCCAAAGATTTTACAGGATGGATGATTATTAATACTGCCTCTCACCAAATATACCACTCCGCTTTGATTACAAAACTGGCTTACAATTAATGAATAGGAACAGCAGCAGCATAAACCTTTCAATTGCAGTTAAGCTTAACACTCAGTATGTTCAATTGGTAATCTTTTTATGAGTCAATTTAAGGCATATTAAAGAGAAGATCTCCTACCTGAGCAAATCACACCAACATCTCTATTGTGAGAACAGAAGTTAGACCAAAATCCAGGGTGCTGGCACTGTGTCAGGGAGGATTCGCTTCCAGAACACCTCACATCACTCAACCAGATGGGCCCACTGCCCTGTCCAAAGTGGGCACTGCTGAGAGCAGCCAGAGCTCTGCCACAGCCAGCCTGTCTACACACCACCTCAGCGTCGTTCAGGTTCCAGGAGTAATCACACACCGTTCCCCACTGGCCAACATTGTAGATCTCCACTCTGCCAGAGCACTCGTTATCTCCATTTACCAGTCTGATCTGGGTCTGGAGATTTACTACAACAAACGGGGAAGTCCTGTGATTTATTCTCATTGAGTGTAACACAAGCCATCAAATTTCAGCACCTGTAGCTTGCTTGAAAATGTTACCATACAGATATGCTTGTATGCTAACATCAGCAAGTGAGCAGAAATTGTATTGTTATCTGGTCCATAATTATACCATAGTTTCGAAATCATTGACCTGTGTAACGTTTTTGGGGACAGACATAACATCTCGAGTTAAGTTGCAACATTAGAGTATGTAGACTACAAGGATTAAAAGTATTGTGTTGATATTATTTACCGGAGGGATCACAGAAACTAGCTTTCTGCCTCAATTGTTTCAGCATTCTATGTTCATGTAGCCCATATAACTAATATACTACAACAGCAAGCCATATAGCCTAATATCTAATGAGCTGGATTGAAACCTTTTCATGTCATCAGAATTTACCAGTCATATGGCCTGTCTCTTTTCAGTCATTTTGATGGATTTAAATGGGTTTGTCAGTTCAAAATCAGCCTTATTGCACTTTACATTACTGAATCCAAGTTTCCCATATGAAATAAGTTTTAAATGTTAAAAAGGTAGCAATGTGCGGGTTATGCTACCAGCAAAATGTGCATGTCAGTCAAAATTGCATTTGAGGTAGGCAGTGAGATGATTCCAAGATAGCCTTCAATATATTAAATCAAAGTGTCTACAAGATCATAGTTTATTCTATCAATAGGCTGACAGTAACATTCCAAGAAGGCTATACCTGAAAAATGAGTCAAGGTTTTTTTTGCCATTTCCATCAGGATTTCTGATTATGTATTAGCTTTGTGTTCGGCAACGCTGGTCCACAGAAAACGCGAGACGAAAGCTGGGATCTACAGCTACTGCCTGCACTTGACAACCATCAAGATATCATTAAAAAACTCATGTCAGTTTGTTTTCATCTATTTTTATATGCATGCTACTTAATCCCTGAATTGTTACATTAAAGGGAAGATTGGAAAAATTCATGTCTGGCATAGACGTAGAAGTATGGACCAAGAAAGGAATGGCAAAACAGTACTTTTCATGAAGGTGGAGGATGCTATTGCACCATCCCTTCCTAAATGTGCATACAAGATGAGCTTAAGCTTTCAATATTGACTGTAGCCAAATATTTTACAGGATAGTGGATCATTAATACTGCTTCCCGTCAAAGATACAGCTAACCTTTCATAATAAGACTGGCTTACAGTAAATAAATAGGAACATTAACATAACCATGTCAATTGCAGTTCAGGTTAACACTGGGTATGTTCACTTGTGCATCTTTGTAACCGACACTTTAAGGCAATTTAAAGAGAAGATTTCCTACCTGAGCAATTCACACCAGCATCTTCATGGTGACTACAGTTATAAGACCCAAATCCAGGGTGCTGGCACTGTGTCAGGGAGGATTCGTTTCCAGAACACCTCACATCACCCAACCAGATGGGTCCACTGCCCTGTCCAAAGTGGGCACTGCTGAGCGCATCCAGAGCTCTGCCACAGCCAGCCTGTCTACACACCACCTCAGCGTCGTTCATGTTCCAGGAGTTATCACACACCGTTCCCCACTGGCCAACATGGTTGATCTCCACTCTGCCAGAGCATTGATCACTTCCATTCACCAATCTGATCGCTAAATGAAACACATTTTTAACTGTCATGAAAAGATTGATATTCTTGGGAAATTATTAAAAAGACTTTCTTTAGCTAATGGATGGTTCATTCGGTTTAGGCGCTTAAGGCTGTGGATCTGTGGATATAGTGTCCATTCAAAGTAATTTACCCATACCGTTTCATGAATTTGCATGTCAATGACTCCCCGGCCCTGACAGTAGTAAATCCTGTGGTTTCACATTTTTTCTGAAGCAAAGGTTTCTTTGTCTATATTTATTCATTCTCAGAGAAAGGGGGAGACAATACGACAACATGTAGACTCATACATAAAGAAATTCTTCACAAAACTGTAATTTTAGTAGCCTAAATGTAAGCAAATGAAACAGAAAATTAAATAAGATTTCACTTTTAGCAGTTTTCACCTGTATTTCACTTTGGTTATTCATTAATTTATCTGGTTTTGCTATGGTATTCAGAATAAAGGCTGGATTGGAAATTAATTATGTCATCATGACCGACTCTGTCCAGTCATGTTGATGTTTAACAGGTTTGCCTGGTCTAGCCTCATGGACAATTACATAAGTGAAAAGGCTGTCTGAAATGGCTTCCTGTTTATATTATATTCGCCTTCAACCATCTTGATCTAGTGTCTGAATTCCGAAATAAAAGTTTCCAGGGATTTTAGGACAGGGTTTCCCAACTTGTGTGCCATCAGTTGGATTCTGGTCTGCCAACTGAAAAATAACTTTTCAAAAATATTCATTTAAATAACAAACAAATCTTAGGGTTTTCCATTAATTAACTAAATAGTGGCAGCCTGCTAGTTTAATTTGTACTGCTACAGTTTCAGAATGATGACAGTGAGCTTTCAATACTGACTGTAGCCAAAGATTTTACTGGATAGTGAATAATTAACACTCCGTCCCGTGAAAGATACCACTCAACTCAAAAATGGCTGATAGGTAATACAATAAAAAGAAACATCAACACAATCATGTAAGTTGCAGTTAGGGTTAACACTGTTCATCTTTGTGTCAATTTAAGGCAAAGTAAAGAGAATATCTCTTACCTGAGCAAATCACACCAACATCTATATCGTATATAAGCTTAACACTCAGTGTGTTCAATTTGTCATCTTTTAATAAGACATATTAAAGAGAAGATCTCCTACCTGAGCAAATCACACCAACATCTGAATTGTGAGAACAGAAGTTAGACTGAAACCCAGGGCGCTGGCACTGTGTCAGGGAGGATTCGGTTCCAGAACACCTCACATCATCCAACCAGATGGGCCCGCTGCCCTGTCCAAAGTGGGCACTGCTGAAAGCAGCCAGAGCTCTGCCACAGCCAGCCTGTCTACACACCACCTCAGTGTCGTTCAGGTTCCAGGAGTTATCACACACCGTTCCCCACAGGCCAACATGGTAGATCTCCACTCTGCCTGAGCACTCATTATCACCATTCACCAGTCGGATCGGGGTCCGGGCGCTGGCTACAACAAACAGGGAAGACCAATGAGTTCTGTGATTTATTTCCAATGAGTGTTGCACGAGCCAGAAAATTAAAATGACTGTAGCTAGCTTGATAATGTTAGTTACGGTTGCAAAGTATTCTACCATCAGCAAGTGAGCAGCAATTGTGTTGTTATCTTGAGCATAATGGATTCACATTCTTGTGTGATTATCAAGACTGCTTGGAGACTGCTGGCTGGCTTATTCGGCTAAGGCCTCATTCCTCATTTCCTCAGATGAAATCTGGACTGTATCAGTGCCAACTTTCCCTGGTAGCGCCTTAGGGCGATGTGCAACTGGTGATTGCGATCTACAACAAAGTGCATACCCATAACCAGGGATAAGTTTTTTTTTTCAAACAAATAAACAAACAAACAACAAAGCAAAAGTGATCAAACTTAACTATCCAAACACTGCTTACCTAGCCAACTAAAAATACCGATACACAAAGTAAATCACAGAAAGACAACAATTAAGGTTCACAGGGAGGTAGGGAGGGATGGGGAGAGGTGCTGCTTGCTTCAGTTTGCGCTTGAAGGTGGGGAGAGATTATACCGTTCTGACCTTAACAGGGAGTTCATTCCACCACTGTGGAGCCAGAACAGACAGTAGTCATGAGCGTGAGGTGGAGGTTCGGAGAGGGAGAGGTGCCAAGCGGCCTGTGGAGGCTGAACGAAGAGGTCTGGCAGGGGTGTACGGTCTGATGATTTTTTGGAGGTAAGCGGGGGAAGACCCCTTAACTGCTTGGAAGGCTAGCACCAATGTTTTGAATTTGATGCGAGCCATGACAGGCAGCCAGTGGAGGGAAGTAAGTAGGGGGGTGACGTGTGAGTATTTGGGAAGGTCGAAGACCAGATGAGCTGCTGCATTCTGGATAAGTTGGAGGGGTCTGATGGCGGACGCTGGGAGGCCAGCCAAGAGGGAATTGCAGTAGTCCAGGCGGGACAGAACCATCGCTTGGACCAGGAGCTGGGTCGAGTAGGGGGTGAGAAAGGGGCGGATTCTCTGTATGTTGTATAGGAAGAAGCTGCATAATCGGGTCACCGCTGCAATGTTCTCGGTAGGGATGTGTATCGTTAGGATTTTATCGATACCGATACCAATACCGATACTCCTTATCGGTGCCGGTATTTATCGATACTCTTATCGATACCACGGCGTGTAATTTAGTGTATAAAATAAAGACGTTACAAGATGGTAAAAAATGCTATCGTTTTTTATTACCACAAGGGGGGTAACACCAGCAACATCATTAAACAACTTACAGCACCTGCCTTTTAAGTCCTTAGCAAGTCAACATGTGCAGGGCGAGGTATGTCAAAAAAACGAGCAGGCAGCTCCATACAGCCTTAAAGGTAACTGTCAATGTGATAATGCTTCAACAGAACAGAAGCTTAACTTAAAATTACAAATGCTTCTCAGAATAGATTAAATTTAAAAAAGACCTAGGGAGATGACCAAAGCCTTTGCCTACTTGTTCAACCCAACAGACACATACATGTAAACAGAACAGTGTAGGGGAGGCGCTTCTCCTGACGCATTTAGCCCTAAAAGCAACATATTTACTTTCTCTGGCAGCAGCCGAGATCGCTCTGGACAGAGTGACGTCACGCTATACACTCTGATAAATGGCGCTGCGCATGTTTTAAAAAAGGGTCATTGAATTACTTATTATTTTTAATCCAGCTTTACTGGCAGTCTTAAACCTTTAAGGATGTATATATTAGGAATCAATCTTGTAAATTATTAACTTAATCTAGTATTTCACTTCCCCTTTAATGATTCATACACTCACCGTGACTTGATGAAGAAGCACTGTCGGAGTCTGCCTGCACAGAGGAGGGCACAGTGTTGTTAGTGTCTGCCGGGTTGCTAACTTTAGATGCATTGTTTAACACTCCGCACTCCTTCAACTTCATGCTATGGGTAGAATGCAAGTGTTTCATGATGTTGCTGGTGTTACCCCCCTACGCAACTACTTTCTTGCATATATTGCATTGAGCCGAGGATTCATTGAGTTTGATGAAGTGAGCCCATACCTTGGAGCGCTTAGCTCTGACGGCCGACATATTGACTACTAGAGAAAACAACGGGGTGCTGCGTCATAACCTGTCGACAGCGGCAGTGTCATAATTACGCGACGGTTAGGTAGACTCTTAAAAAATACCGAAAACAGTATTGTTTGTCCAGAATCTTTGTTGTACGTCGCTCTGGATAAGAGCGTCTGCTAAATGCCACGTAATGTAATGTAATGGTACTCTGGTACCGACCAATTAGGAACCAGTACCAAAAAATCCTGGCTCTCGGTACACATCCCTAGTTCTCGGAGAGGGACAGTCTGCTGTCCATCACCACGCCGAGGTTCCTTGCACTGGGTGATGGCGTGAGTGTGGTATCCCCAAGAGAAATGGAGAGATCCAGATGGGGAGAGGTATTAGCAGGGATGAATATCATTTCACTCTTACCTGGGTTGAGCTTTAGATGGTGGTTGTCCATCCAGCTCTGGATGTCACTCAGGCAAGCAGAGATACAGGCTGAAACCTGTGTATCAGATGATGGGAATGAGATAAAGAGTTGGGTATCGTCCACATAGCAGTGGTAGGACAGCCCATGTGCAGTGATCACAGGGCCAATGGAACGAGTGTAAAGAGAAAAAAGAAGCGGGCCTAGGACTGAGCCCTGGGGAACTCCTGTGGCAAGGGGCTGAGGTGTCGATACCGTACCAGCCCAGGCAACCTGGAAGGAGCGATCAGAGAGGTAGCACTCAATCCAGTCCAGGGCTGTGCCACAGATGCCCATTGTTCACAGGGCGGACAGGAGGATGGAGTGATCCACAGTGTCGAAGGCAGCAGAGAGATCTAGAAGAATGAGGACAGAGGAGAGGGAGGCTGCTCGTGCGGCATGGAGTGATTCACTGACGGAGAGGAGCGCGGTCTCTGTCGAGTGGCCCGATCTGAAGCCAGACTGATGGGGGTCTAGCAGGTTGTTATTAGAAAAGAAAGAAGAAAGTTCAGTAGAAGCAGCTCGTTCTATGGTTTTAGAAAGAAAAGGAAAAAGAGATACTGGGTGGTAGTTCTGGATGATGGAGGGATCCAGAGTAGGCTTTTTTAGTAGAGGTGTGATGTGGGCCCTCTTGGAGGATGCTGGAAAACAGCCAGAAGACAGGGAGGAGTTGACAAGGGAGGAGACAAATGGGAGAATGTCAGGTGTGAGAAGGGGGGATAGGGTCAAGGGCACAGGTTGTAGGGCGGTGGGAGAGCAGGAGTTGAGAGACATCAGTCTGTAAGGGGGGAGAAAGTGGAAAAGGAAGGGATGGGCCTAGAGGGGGGAAGGGCACAGAGAGGGGGGCGGTGGTTGTAAAGCTGCAAATTTGCGGATGTCTGTGACCTTCTCATTGAAAAAATCAGCAAAGTCATCAGCAGCGAAGGAGGACTGAGGTGGAGGAGGCGGTGCACTGAGGAGAGAGGAGATAATAGAGATCTCATGTTATAGGAGGGGTCTGCGGGGCCTCTGATGGTGTTCGGTGGGTGCTTAGCCAAAGGGTGCAGTGTGTAAAGAAGCAGGTACACAGCAGATAGCCCAGTTACAGAACTCTTCCCAAAATCAAGGCAAGAATGGTAGCAGTTAACAATTATTGTGCATTATTGTGAAAGCAGCAACATTCACCTGGTACTGTAGATATGTGTACATACAGTATATCTATATATAGTACTGTGCAAAAGTTTTAGGCAGGTGTGAGAATGCTGTAAAATAAGAATACTTTCAAAAATCGAAATTTTAATAGTTTATTTATATGAATTAACAAAACACATGACAAAACGCATGAACAGAAGAAGTGAATGAACAGAAGAAAAATCTAAATCAAATCAATATTTAGTGTGATCACCCTTTGCCTTCAAAACAGCATCAATTAATCTAGGTATACTTGCACACAGTTTTTGAAGTAACTTGGCAGGTAGGTTGTTCCAAACATCTTTGAGAACTAGCCACAGTTCGTCTGTGGATTTATGCAGCCTCAAATGCTTTTGTCTCTTCATGTAATCCCAGACTGAATCGATGATGTTGAGATCAGGGCTCTGTGGGGGCCATGCCATCACTTCCAGGACTTCCTGGGGTCGTTGTCCTGCTGCAGAATAAATTTGGGGCCAATCAGATGCCTCCCTAATGGTATTGCATGATGGATAAGTATCTGCCTGTACTTCTCAGCATTGAGGAGACCATTCATTCTGACCAAATCCCCAACTTCATTTGCAGAAATGCAGCCCCAAACTTGCAAGGAACTGCCATGCTTCACTGTTGCCTGTACACACTCATTCTTGTACCACTCTCCAGCCCTTTGGCAAACAAACTGCCTTTTGCTACAGCCGACTCATCAGTCCAGAGATCCTGCTGCCATTTTTCTTCACACCAGTTCCTGTGTTTTCGTGCATAGTTGAGTCGCTTGGCCTTGTTTTCATGTTGGAGGTATGGTTTTTGGCCACAATTCTTCCATGAAGACGCAATTCTTGGACCCTTGATGAAATAAAGCCATTTTGCCCACAAATGTGTTCTGTACTGTATCAGCATAATTTACAGCCGAATCTTGTTCCCATAGAGATGCATTCAAATGCAAAGAGTTATAGTATCGCTTGTAGGACAACCTCAGAATAAGATATCCAGACTCTGGTGATGTTGATAGGTCACAGACATCAGGAAGTCATGCTATGCAATGGATATGCAACCAAATACAAAGCATGAATATTTTATTTACCATTATGTTAAATTGTTTAAAACATTGAAATGGGGGGCTATGTATAAAAAGTGCTGTAATTACTACATGGTGCAACCAAAATATATAAAAATATATGAGAATCTGCACTTTGGCCACATATGAATTGCTTGATTACAAACAGTGGAAATAAAATATTAATCCAAACGTTTGACTGCTGATGTGTATTCATATAAATTGTGATTTTTTGAGATTTGGATTGCACTGGGCAGTGGTACATTTGAATATGACAGGATTGTTCTGTTGGTGACATTGCCACTAGGTGGCAAACACATGTGAGAGAACTGGATCTCTCTGGTTCTCTTTTTTTACCCCTTTGCTCAAGCCTCCTGGTTGCCAAGCCACCAGCACCATGAGACGTCTTGACACAGACATTCAGTGCTCTTGCAACCAACCTGAGAACTCTGCCACCATTGTTGCGAGGTTTGGCCAGTTATGGACAAGCTGAAGTCAAAATTCACTTTTTCACAATTTTGTCAATTTTAACCATACAAACATGTTTTAAAGTATATATTGTCACAATGTTGAACTTTTGTTGTTGACCACTAGATGTCACTAAATCTGATTTTGTCTTTACCGAGTTTTACTGCCTAATTATGCCTCTTGTTAACAGACCCACCTGCTCTCTGTTATCTGGTAATGTGAGTTCTTTAGCCAATTGTCTCACAGTATTTAAGCCTGGTCTTTTCACTCTGTCTTTGAGTCGTCACTGAATGCTGTGTGAGTGACTTTGGCCTGAACCGCTGTAAACTTAAACTCTGATTGCCTCACCTGCTCTTTCCTCACTGTTGTAACTCTGTGATACTTGGATTGCCCTGTGGATTTGTTTGCCTTACCTGAATTGATCTTTTTGCCAACGTAACTAATCTCTGTACCCTGATTATTTGGATTTCCCTTTGGATGTCTGGACTGTCAGATGTTTTTTGCCTTTGTGGATTTAAGGACTGAACTTTTGCTTTTGGATTTTTGTACAGTATCTTCTGAGCTTTCTGGAACTTTGACTTTTGGCAAAAATGCGGCGTTAACAGTGCAAAACTGTATGTCTTTAGAGGAATAAAATAAGATTCTGACGCATTGAAATTTCAGGTCTTGAGATGTTCATTATTAACGTCTGACCTGACAACTGAAATGAGCATGTAAGGAAAATGGAGTCTTATGGCGCTTGTCCGCCTTAAGTTGCATTAAGGCAACCTTCTGTTTATTGACTGTCATGGACTCTTATACAATCCAGTAAATCAATGGACAAAGGACAAAGTACATGGAGCCAGGTTGCTGCCTTTGTCACAGGATGTTTAGACCTGGAACCAGTGTCTCCGTGCACTATACCACCTGATTTCACTCAATAGCTTATCTGAATCAAGCAGGTAAAATAATTAGTGAAATCAGGTGGGGTAGCGCACGGTCAGAGCAAATGCCTGATGACACTGCGGCCTCCAGGACGTGGAGTTGAGTACCGCTGTTAGTTATGGACAGTCACCTTTAATTTGAGGGCATTTAGATCTGTATTTTAAACTGTTGGAACATTGTTAAGAAGAATGAGAGCACTGGTGCATGTTTGGATCATTGCCTTTCTGTGGGATGAAGCACTGTCCAATGGGCCTCATTTATCAAACATTAGCGAAGTGTAATTGACCATAAAACCTTCAGAAATAATGTTGGATTCATCAAAGTTTTCAGATGTCACTTTTTTTTGGTAGGATCCGAATTGAATATGACTGGATTAAACATGAAAATAGGTCTTGTTTTAATTTGTGTAATCCTGATTATTTAATGCTTAATTGGAGTTGAATAAAACAAACAAAGTTAGTCACGGGTCAGAGTTTACAACAACAGCAATATCTTGCCAGGCTCCTGCCATCACTCAGATTCAATCCTGGTCTCATCTGTCCAGAGGACATTTTTCCAGAACTCTGCTGCCTCTTTTAGGAGCTATTTAGCCAACTGTAACCTGACTATCCTGTTTTGCAGCTAACTAGTGGTTTACATCTGTAGAGCTCTTTGTGAAGTCTTCTGGAAAGAGTATTCACTGAGAAATCTACACCTGAATCTTGAAGAGTGTTTCTGATCTGACAGGCAGGTGTTTTGGGGTCCATCTTCATTATAGTGAAAATTCCTTGGTCATCAATTTGTGATGCCGGGCTGTGGAGGCCACACCAACTCAATCTCAAAATAAGAGTTGGCTTATTGCAGTTTAACTCAAAATCAAACAATTAACAAAAATCCATCAAACAGATTGGGAAAAGGGAGGCAAAACGTACACAAATGAAAACTAGCCAGAAACCTTAAACATATTTTCATCTCAGTCCCCATCCAAATGTCTCTCCCCCTTTTAGGCCTGACACCCGGCCCATGAGGAGGTAATTGGCAGCAGCCATAGTGATTATAATGGCTGTGAGACAAGCCTATTGTTTCTTTTGTTATTTCTCAGCCTCACAATGGCTTCATTGACTCTCATTGGCACAACTCTAGTTCTCATGTTTTCAAGTGGCAATAACAGACTCAAAAAGCAATCAAAACCCTAGAATGAGGACTTGATACTGAAAGCTTTCTTATGCTTGCACTGAGGAATTCAGAAATCAGAAGCTGCTGAAAAGCCAACTGTCCATGGATCCAAGTATGATTTCATATAATAGTAATAGGGTCATGGTCTGGGATATTAGTTTCACTCACCAGATGGAGTAACCTTACTTAGGGCTCCCTGGTTCAGCTGTTACCTGGACAAAGGCAGCAGGCGAATGGTGTGTGCCTAGACCAGGCATGGAAACATACCATCTTTGTCAGGCAAGGAGAGGAGGCCCAGAATCTCACCAGAAGAACATTCCCAACACCAAACATGGAGTGGAGTGTGGAGAGGGACCTTGGTCAGCAGCTCCAGTTCACGAGGGAGATCAGCTACACTTCACTATGACCTGACACTGCAGCGTGATCATGGGAAGCCAGGACCACACTACTGATTGGCTTGGCCATTGGGAAGAGGGGACTAGATGTCAGTTTGTTTTTATCTGATATTGCTTAATGCACAGGCAGACAAGATTGGCTAAGTGAGCTGCTGAAGTCTGTTGTGGAAAAGCAATGACATTTTTCAAAAAGGACACTTTGGATTAAACTGATTTTCTCCGCATTTGGAATGTTTTTGGAATTATACTGTATTGTGGATTTTGTTATTAGGACCCTTGCTGTGAAACGAAAACCAAAGCTAGTCTGATTTGTGCTGTCTGAAGTTCTAAAACGCTGTCACCTCACCCCAACAAAATAAGGAAGCATTGTCACTAAAACAGTGGTTAAAAATGTGATTTAAGTGGTTAAACTAGATTCCTTGAGGGGGATTAGATGTCAGTTTGTGGTTATCTGATATATTAATGCACAGGCAGACAAGATTGGCAAGGTGAGCTGCTGAAGTCTGTTGTGGAAAAGCAATTACCGAGAAAAAGACTGGCACGCCCACTACAGTGCATATTATTTACACAACGCATATCCACATCAGGAAAATCACAAGAGCTAGCCACAAACTCAACAATACAATCAAGAATAACCACAGGAGCCCCTAGACATTGATAATAAAACTGGCTTAAAGTTAACATATGAATATTAACATAAACAATTTACAGTTAGGCTTAACGCTGTTCTTGTTCTTTTCTTTTTCAAAATGACGTTAAAGCAGGAATGTGGCAATAGGCATTGAAGAGGTTATGTAAAGGACAAGGGAGGGTAAGCCACATATTGTTTTCTGATGACAGTCAGTCAGGCTTACCCCATATGGAGCAAAATACATTTTACATACATTTTAATATGTTTCTAATGCGTGTGAAAATATGTACAAATGCAAGGGAGGGTAAGCCACATATCGTTTTCTGATGACAGTCAGTCAGGCTTACCCCATATGGAGCAAAATACATTTTACATACATTTTAATATGTTTCTAATGCGTGTGAAAATATGTACAAATGCCATTTCATATATTCTGTAATTAAGGCTCACCATTTTAACCGATTACCCAGGAAAAATTCCCAGATTTTTCAAAAAGGACAGTTTGGATGAAACAGATTTTCACCCTGATTTTTTTGTTCCTCATATTTATGTTTCTCTGCATTTGCTATGTTTTTGAAATTACAATATTTGGTTGTCTGGACCCTTGCTGTGAAAAGAATACCAAATCTAGTCTGATTTGTGCTGTCTGTGACGTTCTAAAATGGGGGAGGTCCCCACACGCTTGTTCTGTCACCTCACCCCAACAAAATAGGGAACCGTTGTTGCTAAAACAGTGATTAAAAATATTTATAGTATATTAATACAAAAAGAACCTATCCTGTGACCAGATTGATTGAACATTTCACCATGATTGAATGCAAATAAGACCATTCTGGCCATGTGATTTAAGTGGTTAAACTGGATTCCTTGAGGGGGATTAGATGTCAGTTTGTTTTTATGTGATATGGCTTAATGCACAATCAGACAAGATTGCAAGATGAGCAGGTGAAGTCTCTCATAATACCTCAGAAACCGCTGATCTCCTGGGATTTTTCAAAAAGGACAGTTTGGATTAAACTGATTTTCTCCGCATTTGGAATGTTTTTGGAATTATACTGTATTGTGGATTTTGTTATTAGGACCCTTGCTGTGAAACGAAAACCAAAGCTAGTCTGATTTGTGCTGTCTGAAGTTCTAAAACGCTGTCACCTCACCCCAACAAAATAAGGAAGCATTGTCACTAAAACAGTGGTTAAAAATGTGATTTAAGTGGTTAAACTAGATTCCTTGAGGGGGATTAGATGTCAGTTTGTGGTTATCTGATATATTAATGCACAGGCAGACAAGATTGGCAAGGTGAGCTGCTGAAGTCTGTTGTGGAAAAGCAATTACCGAGAAAAAGACTGGCACGCCCACTACAGTGCATATTATTTACACAACGCATATCCACATCAGGAAAATCACAAGAGCTAGCCACAAACTCAACAATACAATCAAGAATAACCACAGGAGCCCCTAGACATTGATAATAAAACTGGCTTAAAGTTAACATATGAATATTAACATAAACAATTTACAGTTAGGCTTAACACTGTTCTTGTTCTTTTCTTTTTCAAAATGACGTTAAAGCAGGAATGTGGCAGTAGACATTGAAGAGGTTATGTAAAGGACAAGGGAGGGTAAGCCACATATTGTTTTCTGATGACAGTCAGTCAGGCTTACCCCATATGGAGCAAAATACATTTTACATACATTTTAATATGTTTCTAATGCGTGTGAAAATATGTACAAATGCAAGGGAGGGTAAGCCACATATCGTTTTCTGATGACAGTCAGTCAGGCTTACCCCATATGGAGCAAAATACATTTTACATACATTTTAATATGTTTCTAATGCGTGTGAAAATATGTACAAATGCCATTTCATATATTCTGTAATTAAGGCTCACCATTTTAACCGATTACCCAGGAAAAATTCCCAGATTTTTCAAAAAGGACAGTTTGGATGAAACAGATTTTCACCCTGATTTTTTTGTTCCTCATATTTATGTTTCTCTGCATTTGCTATGTTTTTGAAATTACAATATTTGGTTGTCTGGACCCTTGCTGTGAAAAGAATACCAAATCTAGTCTGATTTGTGCTGTCTGTGACGTTCTAAAATGGGGGAGGTCCCCACACGCTTGTTCTGTCACCTCACCCCAACAAAATAAGGAACCGTTGTTGCTAAAACAGTGATAAAAAATATTTATAGTATATTAATACAAAAAGAACCTATCCTGTGACCAGATTGATTAAACATTTCACCATGATTGAATACAAATAAGACCATTCTGGCCATGCGATTTAAGTGGTTAAACTGGATTCCTTGAGGGGGATTAGATGTCAGTTTGTTTTTATGTGATATGGCTTAATGCACAATCAGACAAGATTGCAAGATGAGCAGGTGAAGTCTCTCATAATACCTCAGAAACCGATCTCCTGGGATTTTTCACACACACTATCCTCTAGTTTGCAATAATGGCGCAAATAATTTATAATACAGTGAGCAGCAGTTCTGCAGACAGAAACATCTTGTTAAAGTGGATAGGCTATGGCAGTCTAAAGAAGTCGAAAAAAATAAGTCTAATGAATACCTAATAAAGTACTCACTGAGTCTATGTTTAGTAATGTATTCCCAATGTAGGTGAAATATATGATAAATATATTTTCAATACATTTATCAAGTATATTTCTAAATAGCATTCCAAATATATTTCAAAATGCAAATACATTTTGTACATTTCATCACACATTTTAAATGTAAACTGATGTTCTCCACTACCATATGTCACTGTGGATGATTGGAAAATAAATTCATTTCAAAATGCTGCTCAAGATCAGTGACACAGACAGGTGTGTAAATTTACCTGCATTCAGCTGTCCTTCACAGAGGCTGAGGAGGAGCAGGAGCCCAAAGACTGCAGTAGAGGAGTCCATCCTGAGCTCTGTTACCCAGCGCCAGTGTGGAGCAGTCTTACTTAGCCTCCTACTTAGCCCTGCCTCACTGACAGGAATGTCACCTTTACTTCCTTCAAGTGACTGTGGGATATCATTGTTGTATACACTCACTTTATTAGGAACACCTGTACACCCGTAAGTGACTTCGACCGTTGAATGATTGTTGGTGCCAGACAGGGCGGTTTGAGAATCTCAGAAACTGCTGGGAAATCTCCTTGGATTTTCACATGCAACAATCTCTAGAATTTGCAGAGAATGGTGTGAAAAAGAAAAAAAAACATCCAGTGAACAGCAGTTCTGTGGGCAGAAATGTGTTCTTAATGAGAGAGGTCAGAGCAGAACGGCCAGACTTGTCAAAGCAGACAGGAACGTGACAGTCACACAACTAACCCCTCCTTTTTCACCCCCTACTCGACCCAGCTCCTGGTCCAAGCGATGGTTCTGTCCCGCCTGGACTACTGCAATTCCCTCTTGGCTGGCCTCCCAGCATCCGCCATCAGACCCCTCCAACTTATCCAGAATGCAGCTGCTCGTCTGGTCTTCAACCTTCCCAAATACTCACATGTCACCCCCCTGCTTACTTCCCTCCACTGGCTGCCTGTCATAGCTCGCATCAAATTCAAAACATTGGTGCTGTTCTGGCTCCACGGTGGTGGAACAACCTTCAAGCGCCCACCTGAAGACGCACCTATTCAAGCAGCAGTGTTTGGATAGTTAAGTTTGGTCACTTTTGCTTTGTTTGTTTATTTGTTCGTTAAAAAAAAAAATAATAATAATTATCCTTGTTGTACAGGTAGCAGTTGAAATTGTACTTCCCTCTAGGGTCTTTCAGTGCACTTATCCCTGGTTATGGGTTTGCACTTTGTTGTACGTTGCTCTGGATAAGAGCGTCTGCCAAATGCCATTAATGCAATGTAATGTACAGCAGTGGTATGCAGAGGAGCATATCTGAACACACAATGCGTCAAACCTCTAAGTGCATAGGGTACAGAAGCAGAAGACTTAATACAGTGGTGTCCGATCTTATCCTAAAAGGGCCGGCGTGGGTGCAGGTTTTTGTATTAAACCAGCATTAACACACCTGATTATACTAATGAACTAATCGTGGTCTTTAATCAAGTGATGAGTGATTAGTCCTGTGCTAAAACAACAACCTGCACACACACCATTACATTACATTACATGGCATTTAGCAGACGCTCTTATCCAGAGCGACGTACAATGAAGTGTAAATCAAACACAAGTCTAAGTGCGAAGAGGACCTGAGAGGACAACGAACCCTTCCTGGATAAGATTGGACACCCCTGACTTAATAAGTCAAAACAACAAGTCTAATAAATACCTAATAAAGTGTTTACTTAGAGTGTATATTCTAAGCCTGATAGCTCCATCAATTATGTTTTGACTGTGCTCAATTTTTTATGAAGTTTATTGCATTTTGCGATGAAACTTCATATTCATCACAAGACGGCACAATGTAACATATCAGTTAAGCAGACCATTGAATAAAGGTCCATTTTTCATCCATCCATTACCCAACAAGCTTATTCCTGGTCAGGGTTGCGGGGGTACATGAACTTGCCCCAGCACATGTTGGGTGAGAGGCACATATACACCCAGGACAGGTTCGCCATTCACTCACACGCAGAATATAATTTAGTGTGGGTAATTTAACCTCCAGTTTTCCTAATCAGCATGTCTTTGTGTTACGCCCCTGTAAGGGGGAATAGAATAAAAACACGGACACGATGTTGCTGCGATCAAGTCCAATGACCGAATGCAAGCAACACGTTGTTTCCCAACAGGTCTGAACGAGGCATTAGAGATCGACAACAGATTGAAGACTGGTAACTAAACTTGACGAGATAAGGAAACACTGCAAAAAGGAACTTCAAATGCATTTTCCCAAAACATTATGGAATCTAAATTCAAATTAGACTGTGCACTAGGCTATATCTAATAATGCATAGGCTATATCTCTTCAAGCTCCATCTTTTTAACCTCTTTTACCTGGTAGGTGAAGGCCAGAGCAATGGATTACAATAACCTGATCAGCAGATCAGAATGCACTTTTTAACTCAATCCTTTTTACAAAGCAATGAATTACCACATTTTTAACCTTGCATGAATTAACATGTATTTAACCTTTCATTGCAATCAATTACAGCATTTTAACTCAGCAATTTTAACTTACCCTTTTATAAAGTATCTTGTCTTTTTATACTCAGTGCACATCTAGTGTATGTTTTTAACATATATTTGACCATTCAGTGCATTCAGAATGACGTTGTTTTAACAACCATTACATTTGGACTGTGGCAGGAAACTGGAGTAACCAGAGGAAACGGATATGGAGAGGACACAAACACCATTACCTGACATTACATTTTATTTAGCAGAT
Organism: Conger conger; assembly: GCF_963514075.1. NCBI lineage: Eukaryota > Metazoa > Chordata > Actinopteri > Anguilliformes > Congridae > Conger > Conger conger. Next base: position 67,856,958 of record NC_083763.1, read on the forward strand.
GCTTTTGTCCAAAGCGATGTACAAAAAAGTGCATAACAAGGTCATACAACAAACAACCAAACACATCAGATAAAGTACAGTTCGTATACGATTGGTTGTAAGGCCATAAACATACAGTATGTCCAGTACACAAGACAGAAAAGCAGTCTGTAACTGCTCTATCAAGACTAAAACTATAACTTGAGGAATTACAAAACAGAGACAAATACAAATTATAAAGACCTAAATTAAGGTATAAAATACAACGGGATTAGATAGACAGGTGAAAAACATGTGATAACAAAGAAGCGGACTCCTGCAGAGGAGTCAAGGTACAGTGTGAAGAGATGCGTCTTCAGACTGCGGTGGAAGAGCGAGTAAGCAGTTATTATGGGAATGAGGAGGTTGTTCCACCACTGGGGAGCTAGGGTGGAGAAGCTCCGTACTCAGGATAAGTGAGAGCCATTAATGCAGCTGGCAAAATGAGCAAGTCAGCCTGTGGCAGCAGAGCTGGTCCACACAGCATTCAAACTCTGGACCTTCTTGTGATGAGGCAACAGTGCCATCTACTGCACCACTGAGCTGCCTCACCATCCATTTTAAGCATGCAAAATAATATTTCAAAAACAAGAACATGAAAAACTACATCTTAAAATCATAAAAAACCTGCAGATATTCAAGGTTCTGAATTTTCTATTCCATTTTTCCAACCTCACATTCCTTCTCATAGTATTCAGGTCCATCTCCAACCACATGACCTTCAGTTCATACTTTCATTGGGCCCATTGACTGACCTGCACACATTCCACACCTAGTGCAAATGTAATGTAACAGTAACAGTGAAATTTTAGTATTTTGTTAAATAAAGCAACATAGATCGCTTTTGAGATAAAAAACTTCATTAATAATTACCCGAAGAACCAGAAGAGAGACAGCTAAATTCTGCAGAAGAACTGCAGAAGAACTGAGTACTATATACTGTAAAATTGAGACTAAATTTGAAAACACATAAAGCTGTTATTTGAACCACCTTTCTTTCAACCTCTGTGTCTTGCAGGTCTGTACCACTTTCTCCATGGTTCCTCATGGTTAAATTGTGTTTCCTACAGCTTGATAAGTTTACGAATTCTCAAAGAATTGATGGCACTGAAGTTGCCCTTTAAGTAAGCTTCGAGAGCAAGACTGGCCTGAGGGGGAGAAAACAGTTTGGAATTATAAATGTATTCAAATGTTTGCATCCATTACTGTCGCATGTAATTGTTTAAGACACAAAATGTTATAGCTAATTTAGTTTGTACAACTGCGAGCATGCATTTCATAAAGCCAGTGTTCTTTAATTCATATTTGCATTTTAGAATAGTTCTTTTTTTATGTTGCAATATTAATTAATCAACATGGATACAAGTCTGCTTATGGTTAAAGGATTACATGATAGGTTGTGGGTGAAAAATTAATAATGTATTCATCTTCAAGGGAAAATCAGTTAACTTATAGTTCATCCATGAACTCAAACCATATTGATTATTTGCGCCCCTGCAACTATTATCAGGACGATTTTAGAATCTTAAGGCAGAAGAAACTGTGGTGTGCTGTGAAAAGAGTGCGGTTGGACCTACATTATAAAGGGCTGCTTCCACTTCCTGATCCCCTGTGCCTGATGGAATGAGGAGGGACACCTTCACCTTCACAGTTTCAGCTGTCAACACTAAGGGTCACAGAAAACAAATTACTTGCAGCTGTCCATACCAGAAGAGGAAGTTAGAGTTAAAACAAACAGCTGAACATACTTCTTTCATAATACAGCGAAAAGTAATTACCATATTAGAGATGACAAACTCATATACAGTCGATGATCTAAATGTTTTCCCAAATTCTATCCAACTAATGTAAATCTTTACTTTCAAAAATGTGCACTAGGTAAAATCTCTTATTTCCAACCTTAAAAAAATGTTTGCACTCAATCAGGTGTGTAATCAGAATTTTTTTTTTTTTCAATGAAAGACCTCTATATACACTCGCTGAGCCCTTTATTCGGAACATTTTTACTTTAATACACCTAACCTAAATCATGCTATTATCTGATAAACCAATTGTGTGTAGTGAGTGCATCATTTTAACCATGTGTGTTGGTATCGCTGCGGGCCGTTCCAAGCGTGGTAAAGTAGATTTTTTTGGCAGCATCATGCTTTGGGGGTGGAGAACATGGTGGAGGCACCATCATGCTTTGGGGGCTGTAGAACATGGTGGTAACAGCATCATGCTCTGGGGGCTGTAGAACATGGTGGAGGCACCATCATGCTTTGGGGGCTGTAGAACATGGTGGAGGCAGCATCATGCTTTGGGGGCTGTAGAACATGGTGGAGGCAGCATCATGCTTTGGGGGCTGTAGAACATGGTGGAGGCAGCATCATGCTTTGGGGGCTGTAGAACATGATGGTAACAGCATCATGCTTTGGGGGCTGTAGAACATGGTGGTAACAGCATCATGCTTTGGGGGCTGTAGAACAGGTGTGTTCTAGAAAGTTAGAAATTGGATTTAAAAAATTTTATTAAAATAATTCAATTTTTTTCATGTTTTCTTGAGAAAAGTTACAGTATTCATTGGTGCTAGCCAGCTGGGGGATTGAATGTGCAGGTAACACTCTTCTGAAGGAGTGGTTCAAAAATTTTAGACTAATTCCATTCTCAGATTGCTTCATGCATTTCTTTTTCTGCCTCCACTAGGTTTGTTCCACTATCTGATCTTATAATTGATACTTGACATCTCCTTGCTATATAAACACCTTAAAGGATTGATATATTAGCCGGTATCGAGTGAACAAGGAATTTCTTTGTGAACTGCTGTGTGAGGCATGTGAACAAAATGCCATATCTTTTGACTAAACTTTGTCTACCTTTGGCTTCAAAAGGCCTAAAATAACCTATGCCCTCGTTTGTGAACATTGGCTTATCTGCACGTAAACGATCTTGAGGTCAGTACTTTTGCTTGAGTCCATTTACACTGATCAGTTTTGAAAATGCATGATTCCTACCACTGTGTGCAGTTTCTTTGTGAATGTGTCAAATGAATATTGTAGACACAAGGAAGTCTGACCACATGAGCGCAACACCCCAACATAAGCAATAGACATATTTTCTGATAAACTTGATTCTGGCTGTCTGAGATTACATGAAGAGCTAAATGAGTGACACAACCGAAGTCTGAAGAAGAACTGTGGAAGTTCTCCGATACCGAACAACCTACCAGCTGATTTCTTTTATTTTTCTTTCTTTCTTTTCAGTTTTAAAAGTGAAATATTGATTGGACTATTAATTCAAATGTAGTGTTTTTAAAACTTTAAAGCTTACCAAGTGTCCTCAGTGTCCAATGAATTCACCATGGAAACAATGGAGGGCAAACCATGGAGGGCAAATTTACAAAACTGAAAAGGCTGTGTCTGAAATGGCTTCCTATTTATATTATATTGGCCTTCTAGTGTCTGAATTCAGAAATCAAAATTTGCACCATATTTTAAGACAGGTTTTCCCAACTGCAGTGCAATCAGGTGAGGTCTGGTGTGCCATGTGAAAAATCAATAGAACAGTTCAAAGGATTTTCTGTATACTCTCCTTGTCCTAAGGGTAATAAAGACCACTTTCACTAAATCCCATAAAATAAAGCAGCATAATTGAATTTTTGCATGAAGAAACAACATCACTCATCATTACATTACATTAATGGCATTAGGTGGACTCCCTTATCCAGAGTGATGTACAGTTGATGAGATTAAGCAGGAGACAATCCTCCCCAGAGCAAAGCAAGGTTAAGGGCCTTGCTCAAGGGCCCAATGGCTGTGCGGATCATATTGTGGCTACACCAGGGATCAAACCACTGAACTCCCAGTCATGTACCATAACCACTACACAACAGGCCGCCCCACCTCATCACAAACTTCAAGTTGAAAAAATCATTTAGGGGGTTTTCTCTGCTGTTAAACAAAGTGACGGGTCATTTAGTGATGGGTCATGTATTATTAAGGCAACACAAGGGTCAATAATAACAAATCCCAGTGTTTCCCATAAATACTCATTTGTGGCAGCCTGCCAGTTCAGTGGGGAAGGAACCGGAGCTAGTGCGGGAGGCAGAGCGGTACCAACTAGATATAGTTGGGCTCACCTCCATGCACAGCACTGGTTCCGGAACCAAACTCCTGGAGAGGGACTGGACTCTGTTCTTTTCTGGAGTTCCTCAGGGTGAGAGGCACCAGGCGGGTGTGGGGATACTCACAAGCCACCGACTTAGTGCCTCTGTATTGGAGTTTCACCTGGGGAACGAGAGGGTCGCCTCTCTGCGACTACGCATCACTGGGGGGAAAGCTCTGACTGTCCTTTGTGCTTATGCATACAAAAGGCAGTTCAGAGTATCCGACCTTCTTGGAGTCCCTGGGCAGCATCCTGGAAAGGGTGCCGCCCGGAGACTCCATAGTTCTGCTGGGCGACTTCAACGCTCACGTGGGCAATGACGGAGAAACCTGGAAGGGGGTGATTGGGAGGAATGGCCTGCCTGATCTTAACCCGAGCGGTGTCTTGTTATTGGACTTCTGTGTTGGTCATGGATTATCCATAACGAACACCATGTTCGAGCATAGGGTAGCTCATGAGTGTACTTGGTACCAGAGCACCTTAGGCCAAAGATCGATGATCGACTTTGTAGTCGTATCATCAGATATGTCTTGGACACTCGGGTGAAGAGAGGAGCAGAGCTGTCAACTGATGGATCAAGTGGTCGGGGAGGCTGCCGGACAGACCCGGTAAACCCAAATGTGTAGTGAGGGTGAACTGGGAACGTCTGGAGGAGGCCCCCATCCGCGAGTTCTTCAACTCCCACCTCCGGAGGAACTTCTCGCGCATCCCAAGCAAGCTGAGGACATGGAGTCGGAGTGGGCCATGTTCAAAGCCTCCATTGCAGAGGCGGCAAGCAGGAGCTGTGGCTAGAAGGTCATCAGTGCCTGTCGGGGTGGCAACCCAAAAACATGTAGTGAGGGTGAACTGGGAACGTCTGGCAGAGGCCCCGGTTCGCGAGGTCTTCAACTCCCACCTCCGGAGGAACTTCTCATGCATCTCGGAGGAGGCTGGGGACATGGAGTTCGAGTGGGCCATGTTCAAAGCCTCCATTGCAGAGGCGGCAAGCAGGAGCTGTGGCCAGAAGGTCATTGATGCCTGTCGGGCTGGCCCGGGGGTCCCCTTAAGCAGCAGACAGGTACCAGGTGGCCAGAAGGGCTGTGGCTTCGGCAGTCGCTGAAGCAAAAACCCAGGTATGGGAGGAGTTCGGGGAGGCTATGAAGACTGACTTTCGGTTGGCCTCAAGGAAGTTCTGGCAAACCATCTGACGGGAAAGCAGGGCTTGTCTCAGGATGTTTTCAGCAGGGGGGGAGAATTGCTGTTCGGACTGGGGATGTTGTCGGGTGGTGGAAAGAGCACTTCGAGGAGCTCCTGAATCCGAACAACACGTCCTCTGTGGAAGAGGCAGAGCACGAAGACTCGGGGCAATCTGCTCCTATATCCCTGGCGGAAGTTGCTGAGGTACTCAAAAAAAAAAAAAAAAGATGAGATTCGGCCTGAGATGCTGAAGGCTCTGGATATTGTTGGGCTGTCTTGGCGGTCACGCCTCTTCAGTGTCGCATGGAGGTCAGGGACAGTACCCACAGAGTGGCAGACCGGAGTGGCGGTCCCCATTTTCAAGAAGGGGGACCGGAGGGTGTGCTCAAATTATCGGGGTATCACACTCCTCAGCCTCCCCGGGAAAGTTTACTCTAGGGTGCTGGAAAGGAGGCTCCGACCGTCGGTCGAACCTCGGATTCAGGAGGAGGTCCGTCCTGGTCGTGGAACAGTGGACCAGCTCTTGGAGGACTTGGAGAAGGCTTTCGACCGTGTCCCCTGGGGAACCCTGTGGGGGGTACTGCGGGAGTATAGGGTACCGGGGCCGTTGTTACGAGCCATCCAGTCCCTGTATAAACAAAGCGAGAGCTGTGTCCGCATCCTTGGTACAAAGTCAAGCACATTTCCAGTGGGCGCGGGACTCCGCCAAGGTTGCCCCTTGTCACTGGTCCTGTTTGTGATATTCATCGACAGGATCTCAAGGCACAGCCGAGGTGAGGAGAGTGTCCGGTTTGGTGACCTCAGAATCGCGTCTCTGCTTTTTGCGGACAACGTGGATCTGCTGGCTTCGTTGGACCTTCAGCATGCACTGGAGCAGTTTGCTGCTGAGTCTGAAGCGGCTGGGCTGAGAGTCAGTACCTCCAAGTCCGAGGCCATGGTTCTCTGCCGGAAAACGGTGGATTGCTCCCTCCGGGTTGGGAACGAGTCTTTGCCCCAAGTGTTCAAGTATCTTGGGGTCTTGTTCACGAGTGAGGGTAGAAGGGAGCATGAGATCAAAAGGCGGATCGGTGCAGCATCAGCAGTAATGCGGGCATTGCACCAGACCGTCATGGTGAAGAGGGAGCTGAGCCGGAAGGCAAAGCTCTCGATTTACCGGTCGATCTACGTCCCAACCCTCACCTATGGTCACAAGCTTTGTGTAGTGACCGAAAGAACAAGATCGTATATACAAGCAGCTGAAATGAGCTTTGTCCGTAGGGTGGCTGGGCTTAGCCTTAGAGATAGGGTGAGGAGCTCAGACATCCGGAGGGAGCTCAGAGTAGAGCCGCTGCTTCTTCGTGTCGAAAGGAGCCAATTGAGGTGGTTCGGGCATCTGATGAGGATGCCTCCTGGGCTCCTCCCTTTGGAGGTAGATGCAGAACCCGCTGGAGAGATTATATATCTCTCCTGGCCTGGGAATGCTCCAGGATCCCCCAGGAGGAGCTGGAATGAGTTGTTGGGGAGAGGGGCGCCTGGAATACACAGCTTAGCCTACTGCCACCGCGACCCGACTCCGGATAAGCGGATGAAGATGGATGGGTGGATGGATGGGTGGATGGATGCCAGTTCAATGAATGCTACTGCACCATCCCTTTCTAAACATGTGCAGAAGATGAGCTTTCAATACTGGCTGTAGCCAAAGATTTCACAGTATAGATGATAATTACTACTGCCTCTCGCCAAATATACCACTCACCTTCGATTAAAAAACTGGCTTACAGTTAATGAATAGGAACAGCAGCAGCATAAACTTTTCAACTGCAGTTAAGCTTAACACTCAGCATGTTCAACTGGTCATCTTTTTATGAGATAATTTAAGACATATTAAAGAAAAGATCTCCTACCTGAGCAAATCACACCAACATCTCCATTGTGAAAACAGAACTCAGAACCAAACCCAGAGTGATAGCACTGTGTCAGGGAGGATTCGCTTCCAGAACAGCTCACATCACCCAACCAGATGGGCCCACTGCCCTGTCCAAAGTGGGCACTGCTGACAGCAGCCAGAGCTCTGCCACAGCCAGCCTGTCTACACACCACCTCAGCGTCGTTCATGTTCCAGAAGTAATCACACACTGTTCCCCACAGGCCAACATGGTAGATCTCCACTCTGCCAGAGCACTCGTTATCTCCATTTACCAGTCTGATTTGGGTCTGGAGATTTCCTACAACAAACAGGGAAGTCCTGTGATTTATTTTCTATGAGTGCAACACAAGCCATCAAATTTAAGCACCTGTAGCTTGCTTGAAAATGTTACCATACAGATACAGTATATTTTTATGCTAACATCAGCAGGTGAGCAGAAATTGATTTGTTATCTGGGGCATAATTATACCATAGTTTCAAAAACATTGTCATGTGTAATGTTTTTGGGGACAGACATAACATCTTGAGTTAAGTTGCAACATTAGAGTATATAGACTACAAGTATGAAAAGTATTGTGTTGATATTATTTACCGAAGGGATCACAGAAACTAGCTTTCTGGCTCAATTGTTTAAGCCTGCTATGTTCATTCAGCCAATATGACCAATATACTACAACAGCGAGCCATATAGCTCAATATGTAATGAGCTCGATTGAAACCTTTTCATGTCATCAGAATTTACCAGTCATATGGCCTGTCTCTTTTCAGTCATTTTGATGGATTTAAATGGGTTTGTCAGTTCAAAATCAGCCGTATTGCACTTTATATAACTGAATCCAAGTTTCCTATGTGAAATAGGTTTTAAATGTAAAAAAGGAAGTAATATGCGGGTTATGCTACCAGCAAAATGTGCATGTCAGTCAAAATTGCATTTGAGGTAGGCAGTGAGATGATTCCAAGACAGCCTTGAATATATTAAATCAATCAATGTGTCTACAAGATCATAGTTTATTCTGTCAATAGGCTGACAGTGACATTCCAAGAAGGCAATACCTGAAAAATGAGTCAAGCTTTTTTATCATTTCTGATTATGTATTAGCTTTGTGTTTGGCGACCCTGGTCCACAGAAAACGCGAGACAAAAGTTGGGATCTACAGCTACTGCCTGGACTTGACTACCATCAAGATATCATTAAAAAACTAATGTTAGTTTGTTTTCATCTATATTTATAAACATGCTACTTAATCCCTAAATTATTACATTAAAGGCAAGATTGGAAAAATTGATGTCTGGCATAGACAGAGAAGTATGGACAAAGAAAGGAATGGCAAAACAGCACTTTTCATGAAGGTGGAGGATGCTATTGCACCATCCCTTCCGAAATGTGCACACAAGATGAGCTTAAGCTTTCAATATTGACTGTAGCTAACCTTTGATAATAAGACTGGCTTACAGTAAATAAATAGGAACATTAACATAAACATGTCAATTACAGTTCAGGTTAACACTGAGAATGTTCAATTGTGCATCTTTTTAAGAGACAATGTAAGGCAATTTAAAGAGAAGATTTCCTACCTGAGCAATTCACACCAACATCTTCATGGTGACTACAGTTATAAGACCCAAATCCAGGGTGCTGGCACTGTGTCAGGGAGGATTCGTTTCCAGAACAGCTCACATCACCCAACCAGATGGGCTCACTGCCCTGTCCAAAGTGGGCACTGCTGAGAGCAGCCAGAGCTCTGCCACAGCCAGCCTGTCTACACACCACCTCAGCGTCGTTCATGTTCCAGGAGTTATCACACACTGTTCCCCACTGGCCAACATGGGAGATCTCCACTCTGCCAGAGCATTGATCACTTCCATTCACCAATCTGATCGCTATATGAAACACATTTTTAACTGTCATGAAAAGATTGATATTCTTGGGAAATTATTTAAAATACTTTCTTTAGCAACTGGATGGTTCATTCGGTTTAGGCGCTTAAGGCTGTGGATCTGGGTTTTGGTCCTGACCGGACAATGTAGTATCCATTCAGAGTAATTTACCCGTACCGTTTGATGAATTTGCATTTCAATGACTCCCTCGCCCTGACAGTAGAAAATCCTGTGGTTTCTAATTTTTTCTGAAGCAAAGGTTTCTTTGTCTATATTTTTTCATTCTCAGAGAAAGGGGGAGACAATGCGACCAATGACAACATGCCTCATAACTAAAGAACTAAAGATCTTGATCGAGTGTCTGAATTCAGAAATCAAAATTTGCAGGGATTTTAGGGCAGGGTTTCCCGACTGGTGTGCCATCAGGTGAGGTCTGGTATGCCATGTGAAAAATCTATTTTTTTAAATTTAACAGTTCAAATGATTTTTGTTAACCCTTGTGTAGTCTTAACATTCTGTCTACTCCTCATTTCCAAAGGGTCTAAAAGTACCCGTCTTCACTGAACCCCTAAAATAAAGCAGCTTAATTGATTTTCTGTTTTGTCATCAAATTTCAAGTTGAAAAATTATAATTTAGGGGGTTTTCTCTGCTGTTAAACATTGTGATGGGTCATGTTTGTCCCTTAAGACAACACAAGGGTTAATAACAACAAATCCCAGTGTTTCCCATGAATTCACTAAATTGTACAATGAAAGCTATTGCACCATCCCTTTCTAAACTTGTGCAGCAGATGAGAGCAAGCTTTCAATACTGGCTGTAGCCAAATATTTTACAAGATGCATGATAATTCATACTGCCACTGGCCAAAGATACCACTCAACATCGATTAAAAAAAAACATGCTTACTGTTCATGAATATGAACAGCAGCAGCATAAACCTTTCAATTGCAGTTAAGCTTAACACTCAGTTTGTTCAATTGGTCATCTTTTTATGAGACAATTTAAGACATATTAAAGAGGAGATCTCCTACCTGAGCAAATCACACCAACATCTTCATAGTGAGAACAGAAGTTAGACCCAAATCCAGGGTGCTGGCACTGAGTCAGGGAGGATTCGTTTCCAGAGCAGGTCACATTATTCAACCACATGAGCCCACTGCCCTGTCCAAAGTGGGCACTGCTGACAGCAGCCAGAGCTCTGCCACAGCCAGCCTGTCTACACACGACTTCAGCGTCATTCATGTTCCAGGAGTTATCACACACCGTTCCCCACTGGCCAACATGGTAGATCTCCACTCTGCCAGAGCACTCATTATCTCCATTTACCAGTCTGATTTGGGTCTGGAGATTTCCTACAACAAACAGGGAAGTCCTGTGATTTATTTTCAATGAGTGTAACACAAGCCATCAAATTTAAGCACCTGTTGCTTGCTTAAAAATGTTACCATACAGATATATAATTATAAGTATGCTAACATCAGCAAGTGAGCAGAAATTGTATTGTTATCTGGAGAATAATTATACCATTGTTTTGAATACATTGACCTGTGTTACGTTTTTGGGGACAGACATAACATCTCGAGTTAAGTTGCAACATTAGAGTATGTAGACTACAAGGATGAAAAGTATTGTGTTGATATTATTTACCGGAGGGATCACAGAAACTAGCTTGCTGGCTCAATTGTTTCAACCTGCTATGTTTATGCAGCCAGTATGACCGATGTACTACAACGGCAAGCCATGTAGCCTAATAACTATTGAGCTTCAATATGAAGCTAGATAAGTAAAATGTTATTTTAGTATCGATCTGCAGCATTTCACTTTGGATATTCATGAATTCTTCTGTTTTCAGGATGACATAAAGAATGAAGGCTTGATTGAAATCGTATCACGTCATCAGAATTTACCAGTCATATGTCCTGTCTCTTTTCAGTCATTTTGATGGATTTAAATCGGTTTGTCAGTTCAAAATCAGCCGTATTGTACTTTACATAACTGAATCCAAGTTTCCCATGTGAAATAAGTTTTAAATGTAAAAAAGGTAGCAATGTGTGAGTTATGCTACCAGTCAAAATAGCATTTGAGGTTGGCAGTGAGATAGCCAAGATAGCCTTGAATATATTATATCAATCAAATTGTCAACAAGATCATAGTTTATTCTATCAATAGGCTGACAGTTCATTCCAAGAAGGCTATACCTGAAAAATTAGTCAAGCTTATTTTACCATTTCCATCAGCTGGTCCACAGAAGACACGAGACAAAAGTTGGGATCGACAGCTACTGCCTGGACTTGACTACCATCAAGATATCATGAAAAAACTAATGTCATTTTGTTTTCATCTATTTTTATATGCATGCTACTTAATCCCTAAATTATTACATTAAAGGCATGATTGGGAAAAATTGATGTCTGGCATAGACGGATAAGTATGGACCAAGAAAGGAATGGCAAAACAGCACTTCTCATGAAGGTGGAGGATGCTATTGCACCATCCCTTCCTAATTGTGCAAACAAGATGAGCTTAAGCTTTCAATATTGACTATAGCCAAATATTTTACGGGATTGTGGATAATTAATACTGCTTCCCACCAAAGATACAGCTAACCTTTGATAATAAGACTGGCTTACAGTAAATAAATAGGAACATTAACATAAACATGTCAATTACAGTTCAGGTTAACACTGGGCATGTTCACTTGTGCATCTTTGTAACAGGCACTTTAAGGCAATTTAATGAGAAGATGTCCTACCTGAGCAATTCACACCAACATCTTCATGGTGACTACAGTTGTAAGACCCAAATCCAGGGTGCTGGCACTGTGTCAGGGAGGATTCGTTTCCAGAACAGCTCACATCACCCAACCAGATGGGCCCACTGCCCTGTCCAAAGTGGGCACTGCTGAGAGCATCCAGAGCTCTGCCACAGCCAGCCTGTCTGCACACCACCTCAGCGTTGTTCATGTTCCAGGAGTTATCACACACCGTTCCCCACTGGCCAACATGGTAGATCTCCACTCTGCCAGAGCATTGATCACTTCCATTCACCAATCTGATCGCTATATGAAACACATTTTTAACTGTCATGAAAAGATAGATCTTCTTGGGAAATTATTTAAAATACTTTCTTAAGCTACAGGATGGTTCATTCGGTTTAGGCGCTTAAGGCTGTGGATCTGGTTTGTGGTCCTGACCAGACAATGTAGTGTCCATTCAGAGTAATTTACCCATACCGTTTTATGAATTTGCATGTCAATGACTCCCCGGCCCTGACAGTAGTAAATCCTGTGGTTTGACATTTTTTCTGAAGCAAAGGTTTCTTTGTCTATATTTATTCATTCTCAGAGAAAGGGGGAGACAATGCGACCAATGACAACATGAAATAAAAATTTTTTTTTAAAGTTTCCAAACTGTGATTTTAGTTGCCTAACTGTACACAGGTGAAACAGATAATTAAATAAGGTGTCACTTCTAGCAGTTTTCACTCTTATTTCACTTTGGTTATTCTTTCATTTATCTGGTTTTGCTATGGCATTTAGAGTAAATGCTGGTTTGGAAATGAATTATGTCATCATGACCGACTCTCCAGTCATGCTGATGTTTAACGGGTTTGCCTGGTCAAAATTAGCCTCGTGGACATTTATATGAATGAAAAGGCTGTCTGAAATGGCTTCCTATTCATACTATATTGGTCTTCAACCATCTTGATCTAGTGTCTGAATTCAGAACATGTAGACTCATAAGTAAAGAAATTCTTAACAAAACTAGTTAACTAGTTCATTTTAGTAGCCTAACTGTACACAGGTCAAACAGAGAATTAAATAAGATGTTACTTCAAGCAGTTTTCACCAGTATTTCACTTTGCCTATTTAATAATTTATCTCGGTTCGTGATGACATTTAGAATCAAGGCTGGATTGGAAATTAATAGTTTTTTCATGATCATGTTGATGTTAAATGGGTTTGCCTGGTCAAAACCTGATATGGCTTCCTATTTATATTCTATTGGCCTAAAGCCATCTTGATCTGGTGTCTGAATTCAGAAATTTAAATTTGAGGACAGGGTTTCTCAACTTGTGTGCCATCAAGTGAGGTCTTGTGTGCCATGTGAAAAATCCCTTTTGAAAAAATTCAAACGTTCAAATATTTTTTTAAATAACAAACAAATCCCTGGGTTCTCTATTTATTAACTAAACGGTGGCAGCCTGCCAGTTTAATTTGTCCCGCTACAGTGTCAGAACATACTCCATGATCAAAAATGCTCTGTCCCTTACTATACGTGTGCATGGATGAGAGCAAGCCTTCGCTACTGACTGAAGCAAAAGATTTTACTGGATAGTGGACAATTAACACTGCCTCCTGCCAAAGATACCACTAAACTTTGATAAAAATGGCTGATAGGTAATACAATAAACAGAAACATTAACACAATCATGTCAGTTGCAGTTAGGGTTAACACTGTTCATCTTTGTAACAGTAAATTTAAGGCATATTAAAGAGAAGATTTCCTACCTGAGCAAATCACACCAACATCGAATTCGTGAAAACAGCGGTTAGACCGAAACCCAGGGCGCTGGCACTGTGTCAGGGAGGATTCGTTTCCAGAACAGCCCACATTATCCAACCAGATGGGCCCGCTGCCTTCTCCAAAGTGGACACGGCTGAGAGCAGCCAGAGCTCTGCCACAGCCAGCCTGTCTACACGCCACCTCAGCGTTCTTCAGGTTCCAGGAGAAATCACACACCGTTCCCCACTGGGCAGCATGGTAGATCTCCACTCTGCCAGAGCACTCATTATCTCCATCTACCAGTCTGATCGGGGTCTGGGCACTGGCTACAACAAACAGGGAAGACCATTGAGTTCTGTGATTTATTGCCTATGAGTGTTGCACAAGCCATAAAATTAAAATTCCTGTAGCTAGCTTGATAATGTTAGTTACAGTAATAAAGTTTGCTTCCATCAGCAAGTGAGAAGCAATTGTGTTGTTATCTTGTACATAAAGAAACAATTGTTTCAAATACATTGACTTGTGTAACGTTTTTGGGGACAAACATAAAATCTCGAGTTAAATTGCAACATTAGAGTATCTAGCCTACAAGGATGGAAAGCGTTATGTTGATATTCTTTACCTTAGGGAACACGGCATCTTGCTTGCTGGCTCAATATTTTAAGCTTGCTACGTTCATGCAAATTGTTTGAGCAATATGTTATGGTGAGCCATGCAGCCTAATAACTAATGAGCTCGTAAACTAAGCTAGTTAACTAAATGGTTATTCTAGTAACTATTCATCTGTATTTAACTTTTTTGATTGATGAATTCTCCTGGTTTTGTGATGACATGAAGAATAAAAGCTGTATTTTGTCATCAGAATGTGACAGTCATATGGCCTGTCTATGTTCAGTCGTTATGATGGGTTTACATGTGTTTGTCAGCTCAAAATCTGCCTCATGGCAATTTACGTAACTGAAACCAAATTTCCCATGTGAAAGAAGTTTTCCATTTTAAAACGGTAGTAATGTGTGGGTTAGGCTATCAGCAAAATGCGCATGTCAGTCACAATTGCAGTTGCGGTAGGCAGTAAGATGATTCCAAGACAGCTTTGGATATATACAATCAATCAATGTATCTACAAGATCATAGTTTAATTCAGCATAGAAAAATTGGGCTTGCTTTTTACACCCTGGGCATTTCTGCCATGATTTCTCATTATATATTAGCTTTGTGTGTTTGGCAAGGCTGGTCCACAGAAGACCAAAGCCATCAGTCGGGACCTACAGTACAGCTGCTGCCTGGACTACCACTGCACTAGTAACGCTTTCATATGCATGTTACTTAATACCTAAATTATTACAATAAAGGCAAGATAGGCAGGATTGATGAGCCGGTGAAGTCTGGCAGGGGTGAAGAAGCAATGACCGAGAAAGGAATGGCAAAACAACATTTTTCATTTATGCAATGACATTCATGTCTGTCGACATTCAGTGGAATATTTCTGCAAGCCACACAGCATGAAAATCAAAGTGAATTGTTACTACTACCTCTGCATTACATTGCATGTTGTTTGGCTGATGCTTTGGCCTCTTGCCAAAGATACCACTCAACCAACCTGAAATATAAACCTGACTTCCAGAGTTAATAATTAATACCTGCCCTGGGTATGTCGAAGTGTCCCTGAGCAAGGCACCTAACCCCTGAATGCTCCTGACAAGCTGGTTGGTACCTCGCATTGCAACCAATCACCTTGGTGTGTGTGTATGAATGGGTGAATGAGAAGCATAAATTGTACAGTGCTTTGGATGAAGACGCTTTATAAATGCCTAACATTTACCACTTACATTTACATTTAAATAGGAACATTGACATAAACATGTCAATTGCAGTTCAGGTTAACACTGGGCAGGTTCACTTGTGCATCTTTGTAACAGGCACTTTAAGGCAATTTAATGAGAAGATTTCCTACCTGAGCAATTCACACCAACATCTTCATGGTGACTACAGTTGTAAGACCCAAATCCAGGGTGCTGGCACTGTGTCAGGGAGGATTCGTTTCCAGAACAGCTCACATCACCCAACCAGACGGGCCCACTGCCCTGTCCAAAGTGGGCACTGCTGAGAGCATCCAGAGCTCTGCCACAGCCAGCCTGTCTACACACCACCTCAGCGTCGTTCATGTTCCAGGAGTTATCACACACCGTTCCCAACTGGCCAACATGGTAGATCTCCACTCTGCCAGAGCATTGATCACTTCCATTCACCAATCTGATCGCTGTATGAAACACATTTTTAACTGTCATGCGAAGATTGATATTCTTGGGCAATTATAAAAAATACTTTCTTTAGCTACAGGATGGTTCATTCGGTTAAGGCACTTAAGCCTGTGGATCTGGTTTGTGGTCCTGACCGGACAATGTAGTGTCGATTCAGAGTAATTTACCCATACTAATTTGGCCCTGACAGTAGTAACTCCTGTGGTTTTCTGAAGCAAAGGTTTCTTTGTCTATATTCATTCATTCTCAGAGAAAGGGGGAGACAATGCGACCAATGACAACATGCCTCATAACTAAATACGTTTTTTTTTTTTTTTATAGTTTCCAAACTGTGATTTTAGTAGCCAAACTGTACGCAGGTGAAACAGACAATTAAATAAGGTGTCACTTCTAGCAGTTTTCACTCTTATTTCACTTTGGTTATTCATTCATTTATCTGGTTTTGCTATGGCATTTAGAGTAAATGCTGGTTTGGAAATGAATTATGTCATCATGACCGACTCCAGTCATGTTGATTTTTAACGGGTTTGCCTGGTCAAAATTAGCCTCATGTACATTTATATAAATGAAAAGGCTGTCTGAAATGGCTTCATATTTATACTTTATTGCCCTTCAACCATCTTGATCTAGTGTCTGAATTCAGAACATGTAGACTCATAAGTAAAGAAATTCTGAACAAAACTAGTTACCAAACTGTAATTTTAGTAGTCTAACTGTACACAGGTCAAACAGAGAATTAAATAAGATGTTCCTTCTAGCAGTTTTCACCAGTATTTCACTTTGTCTATTTCATTATTTATCTTGGTTTGTGATGGCATTTAGGCTAAAGGCTGGATTCGCCAGGGAATCGCCACCTTAAGGTGATGGAGGGGTTTGTGTGTCCCGGTGATCCTGGGAGCTATGTTGTCGGGGGCACTAGTGTTAGCCCCCAGTAGGGTCTCCCAAGGCAAATTGGTCCCGGGGGAGGGGCCAGACTAAGAGCGATTCAAAGACTCCATGATACGGCCACACGATAACCCAGTTACCTCGCCCGGAAAAGGGAAACCGGGGCCCCCTTCTGGAGCGAGACCTGGGAGGGGAGCTCGTTGGCTAGCATCTGGTGGCCGGGCCTTATCCCATGGGGCCCGGCTGAGCACAGCCTGAACTGGTCACGTGGGGTCGCCGCCCTGTGGGCTCACCACCTGCAGGGGTCGGCATCGCAGTCGGGTGCTTTGCCTAACGGGCAGGAGGCAAAGGCGGGGATCTCGGCGTGCTGATCCTCGGTGTCGCAGACTGGTTCTGGGGACGTGGAACATCACCTCTCTGGTGGGTATGGAACCGGAGCTAGTGTGGGAGGCGGAGCGGTACCAACTAGATATAGTTGTGCTCACCTCCACGCACTGTACTGGTTCCGGAACCAAACTCCTGGAGAGGGGCTGGACTCTGTTCTTTTCAGGAGTTGCTCAAGGTGAGAGGCGCTGGGCGGGTGTGGGGATACTCACAAGCCACCAGCTGAACGCCACTGTGTTGGGAGTTCCACTCGGGGAAGGAGAGGGTCGCCGCTCTTCGACTACGTGTCGCTGGGGGAAAAGCTCTGACTGTCATATGTGCTTATGCACCAAACGGCAGTTCAGAGTATCCGGCCTTCTTGGAGTCACTGGGCAGCATCCTGGAAAGGGTGCCATCCAGAGACTCCATAGTTCTACTGAGCGACTTCAACGCTCACGTGGGCAATGACAGAGAAACCTGGAAGGGGGTGATTGGGAGGAATTGGGGGCGGCAACCCAAGAACCCGCTGGTGGACACCAGTGGTGAGGGAGGCCGTCAAACTTAAGAAGGAGGCCTTTTGGGCTTGGCTGGCCCGGGGGTCCCCTGGAGCAGCAGACAGGAACCGTGTGGCCAGAAGGGCTGTGGCTTCAGCATTCACTGAAGCAAAAACCTGGGTATGGGAGGAGTTCGGGGAGGCTATGGAGAGGGACTTTCGGTTGCCCTCGAAGAAGTTCTGGCAGACCCAGAGAACTACTGACCCGGACTGGGGATATTGTCGGGCGATGGAAAGAGCACTTCGAGGAGCTCCTGAACCCGAATAACACGTCCTCTGTGGAAGAGGCAGAGCCCGAAGACTCGGAGGAATCTGCACCTATATCCCTGGTGGAAGTTGCTGAGGTAGTCAAAAAGCTCCTCAGTGGCAAGTCGCCAGGTGTGGATGAGATTCGCCCTGAGATGCTGAAGGCTCTGGACATTGTTGGGCTGTCTTGGCTGACACGCCTTTTCAGTGGAGGTTGGGGACAGTACCTGCAGAGTGGCAGACTAGGGTGGCGGTCCCCATTTTCAAGAAGATGGACCGGAGGGTGTGCTCCAGTAATCGGGGTATCACACTCCTCAGCCTTCCTGGGAAAGCTTAGTCTAGGGTGCTGGAAAGGAGGCTCCAACCGATGGTCGAACCTCGGATTCAGGAGGAGCACTGTGGCTTCCGTCCTGGTCGCGGAACAGTGGACCAGCTCTTTACTTTGGCAGGGTTGCTGGCGGGGTCATGGGAGTTTGCCCATCCAGTCCACATATGCTTTGTGGACTTGGAGAAGGCTTTCGACCGTGTCCCCCAGGGAACCCTGAGGGGTGTACTGCGGGAGTATGGGGTAGTGGGGCCGTTGTTACGAGCCATCTGGTCCCTGTATAACCAAAGTGAGAGCTGTGTCCGCATCCTCGGTACAAAGTCAAGCACGTTTCCAGTGGGTGTTGGACTCCGCCAAGGTTGCCCCTTGTAACTGGTCCTGTTTGTGGTATTCATGGACAGGATCTCAAGGCACAGCCGAGGTGAGGAGAGTGTCCGGTTTGGTGACCTCAGAATCGCATCTCTGCTTTTTGCGGATGAATTGGTTCTGCTGGCTTCATCGTATCGTGACCTTCAGCATGCACTGTAGCGGTTTGCAGCCGAGTGTGAAGCGGCTGGGCTGAGAGTCAGCACCTCCAAGTCCGAGGCCATGGTTCTCTGCCGGAAAACGGTGGATTGCTCCTTCCGGGTTGGGAACGAGTCTTTGCCCCAAGTGAAGGAGTTCAAGTATCTTGGGGTCTTGTTCACGAGTGAGGGTAGAAGGGAGCGTGAGATCGACTGGCGGATCAGTGCAGCATCAGCAGTAATGCGGGCGTTGCACCGGACCGTCGTGGTGAAGAGGGAGCTGAGCCGGAAGGCAAAGTTCTCGATTTACCGGTCGATCTACGTCCCAACCCTCACCTATGGTCACAAGCTTTGGGTAGTGACTGAAAGAACGAGATTATGTATACAAGTGGCCGAAATGAGCTTTGTCCGTAGGGTGGCTGGGCTTAGCCTTAGAGATAGAGTGAGGAGCTCGGACATTCAGAGGGAGCTCGAAGTAGAGCCGCTGCTCCTTCGCGTCGAAAGGAGCCAATTGAGGTGGTTCGGGCATCTGATGAGGATGCCTCCTGGGCGCCTTCCTTTGGAGGTTTTCTGGGCTCGTCCAACTGGGTGGAGACCCCGAGGTAGACACAGAACCCGCTGGAGACATTATATATCTCTCCTGGCCTGGGAACGCCTCAGGATCCCCCAGGGGAGAGGGACGCCTGGAATACCCGGCTTTGCCTACTGCCACCGCGGCCCGACTCCGGATACGCAGGTGACGATGGATGGATGGATGGAAAAATTCCCAGGGTTCTCTATTTATTAACTAAATGGTGGCAGCCTGCCAGTTTAATTTATCCCGCTACAGTGTCAGAACATAGTCCATGATCACAAATGCTATGTCCCTTAATATACGTGTGGATGGATGAGAGCGAGCCTTCGATACTGACTGAAGCCAAAGATTTTACTGGATAGTGGATAATTAACACTGCCTCCTGCCAAAGATACCACTAAACTTTGATAAAAATGGCTGATAGGTAATACAATAAACAGAAACATTAACACAATCATGTCAGTTGCAGTTAGGGTTAACACTGTTCATCTTTGTAACAGTCAATTTAATGCATATTAGAGAGAAGATCTCCTACCTGAGCAAATCACACCAACATCTATTTGGTGAGAACAGAGGTTAGACTGAAACCCAGGGAGCTGGCACTGTGTCAGGGAGGATTCGCTTGCAGAACAGCTCAAATTATCCAACCAGATGGGCCCGCTGCCCTGTCCAAAGTAAACACTGCTGACAGCAGCCAGAGCTCTGCCACAGCCAGCCTGTCTACACACCACCTCAGCGTTGTTCAGGTTCCAGGAGTAATCACACACTGTTCCCCACTGGCCAACATGGTAGATCTCCACTCTGCCAGAGCACTCATTATCTCCATCTACCAGTCTGATCGGGGTCTGGGCACTGGCTACAACAAACAGGGAAGACCAATGAGTTCTGTCATTTATTGCCTATGAGTGTTGCATAAGCCATACAATTAAAATTCCTGTAGTTTGCTTGATAATGTTAGTTACAGTAATAAAGTTTGCTACCATCAGCAAGTGAGAAGCAATTGTGTTGTTATCTTGTACATAATGACACAATTGTTTCAAATACATTGACTTGTGTAACATTTTTGGGGACAAACATAAAATCTCAAGTTAAATTGCAACATTAGAGTATCTAGCCTACAAGGATGGAAAGCATTGTGTTGATATTCTTTACCTTAGGGAACACGGCATCTTGCTTGCTGGCTCAATATTTTAAGCTTGCTATGTTCATGCAAATGGGGTTTGATGGGTTTACATGCGTTTGTCAGCTCAAAATCTGCAATTTACGCAACCAAATTTGCCATGTGAAAGAAGTTTTCCATTTTAAAAAGGTAGTAATGTGTGGGTTAGGCTACCAGCAAAATGTGCATGTCAGTCACAATCGCAGTTGAGGTTGGCAGTGAGATGATTCCAAGACAGCTTTGGATATATACAATCAATCAATGTATCTACAAGATCATAGTTTAATTCAGCATAGAAAAATTGGGCTTGCTTTTTACACCCTGGGCATTTCTGCCATGATTTCTCATTATATATTAGCTTTGTGTGTTTGGCAAGGTTGGTCCACAGAAGACTAAAGCCATCAGTCGGGACCTACAGTACAGCTGCTGCCTGGACTACCACTGCACTAGTAACGCTTTCCTATGCATGTTACTTAATACCTAAATTATTACAATAAAGGCAAGATAGGCAGGATTGATGAGCCGGTGTCTGGCATGGGTGAAGAAGCAATGACTGAGAAAGGAATGGCAAAACAACATTTTTCATTCATGGAATGACATTAATGTCTGTCGACATTCAGTGAAATATTTCTGCAAGCCACACAGCATGAAAATCAAAGTGAATTATTACTACTACCTCT
The DNA here is from genome assembly GCF_963514075.1 of Conger conger. Taxonomy (NCBI): domain Eukaryota; kingdom Metazoa; phylum Chordata; class Actinopteri; order Anguilliformes; family Congridae; genus Conger; species Conger conger. The sequence goes on from NC_083763.1 coordinate 67,878,134, forward strand.
ACACTACATTGCATGTTATTTGGCTGATGCTTTGGCCTCTCGCCAAAGATACCACTCAACCTTGAATATAAACCTGACTTACAGAGTTAATATTAAATACCTGCCCCGGGTATGTCGAAGTGTCCCTGAGCAAGACACCTGACCCCTGAATACTCCTGACAAGCTGGTTGGTACCTCGCATTGCAGCCAATCACCTTGGTGTGTGTGTTTGAATGGGTGAATGAGAACAGTGCAGTACAGTGCTTTGGATGAAGGCAATTTATGAATGCCTAACATTTACCACTTACATTTACATTTAAATAGGAACATTGACATAAACATGTCAATTGCAGTTCAGTTTAAAATGGGCATGTTCACTTGTGCATCTTTGTAAGAGACACTTTAAGGCAATTTAAAGAGAAGATTTCCTACCTGAACAATTCACACCAGCATCTTCATGGTGACTACAGTTGTAAGACCCAAATCCAGGGTGCTGGCACTCAGTCAGGGAGGATTCATTTCCAGAACAGCTCACATCACCCAACCAGATGGGGCCGCTGCCCTGTCCAAAGTGGGCACTGCTGAGAGCAGCCAGAGCTCTGCCACAGCCAGCCTGTCTACACACCACCTCAGCGTTGTTCAGGTTAAAGGAGTTATCACACACCGTTCCCCACTGGCCAACATGGTAGATCTCCACTCTGCCAGAGCATTGATCACTTCCATTCACCAATCTGATCGCTATATGAAACACATTTTTAACAGTCATGAAAAGATTGATATTCTTGGGCAATTATTAAAAAGACTTTCTTTAGCTACAGGATGGTTCATTCGATTTAGGCGCTTAAGGCTGTGGATCTGGTTTGTGGTCCTGACCAGACAATATAGTGTCCATTCAGAGTAATTTACCCATACTGTTTGATGAATTTGCATGTCAATGACTCCCAGCCCTTATAGTAGTAAATCCTGTGGTTTCACATTTTTTCTGAAGCAAAGGCTTCTTTGTCTATATTTATTCATTCTCATAGAAAGGGGGAGACAATATGACAACATGTACTCAGATGTAAATAAATTCTTTTTTTTTTAACTAATAAAAAACTAGTAATTTTAGTAGCCTAACTGTACACAAATGAATTAAATAAGATGTCACTTCGAGCAGTTTTCACTCTTATTTAACTTTGGTTGTTCATTCATTTATCTGGTTTTGCTATGGAATTCAGAATAAAGGCTGGATTGGAAATGAATTATGTCATCATGACCGACTCTCTCCAGTCATTTTGATGTTTAACGGGTTTGCCTGGTCAAAATTAGCCTCATGGACATTTATATAAATTAAAAAGCTGTCTGAAATGGCTTCCTATTCATACTATATTTGTCAGGGTTGGAGGTAGTACTGGTTGTGGCCATCAGGGGACTTATTACTTTCACCTGATGGTCATTAGTGCTTACGTGATGTCTACCTCCTGAAGGTACTTAAAGCCCGCATTTCCCCTCAGTCTCCGCTTCGGTGTCACTGTTCGCTCTGCCACCTAGCCGGTATTAGCACATGGTAAGACTCAGCATTCGAGTCAGGTATTGTGCTGGTTCTGTGTTCAGAAAAGGTAAGGAAGGGGTCTGCGCGTTAGTGTGTGTACACTGCAGCCGCCTTCCTGTAGGTTCTTTGGTTCTTTGTTTCGTTTTGTTTTCGGCTCGTGTGAGTCCGTGGGTGAGGGACGTTGTCCCCGGTATTTTGTATTTTGGTTTGTGTGTTTTTTCGGAGCTGCGACTCCTGAGTCTTTATTTTCGTTGCCCAGTCTTTTATACTGGGTTGTACTTTTATTTTGGGTTTTCCCCGGTCCGGGGCAGTAGTGCTAGCATTTACGCACTCATTTTTTGTTTGTGATTTTCGCCCTGGTTTTGGAGGGTAGTTTTTATTTTCTGAGCCGTTATTTGGGGCTCTTTCTTTTATTTGTGCGGAGTTGTCTCCGTGTACAGTGCTGTCTTCTCTACCCCCCCGGGGTCTTAGTGGCGGGCTCGTTTGTGGTCCGCTTACAAGGGTTCACTCCCTTAGTCGCACCTGGCTCTCCGCACCTCCTCAACCTTACAATATTGGCCTTCAACCATCTTGATCTAGTGTCTGAATTCAGAACATGTAGACTCATAAGTAAAGAAATTCTAAACAAAACTAGTTACCAAACTGTAATTTTAGTAGCCTAATTTACACAGGTCAAACATATAATTAAATAAGATGTTACTTCTAGCAGTTTTCACCAGTATTTCACTTTGTTTATTTAATAATTTATCAGGGTTTGTGATGGCATTCAGAATAAAGGCTAGATTGGAAATTAATAGTGTGATCATGACCGTCTCTCCAATCATATTGATGTTAGATGGGTTTGCCTGGTCAAAACCTGATATGGCTTCCTATTCATACTCTATTGGCCTAAAGCCATCTTGATCTGGTGTCTGAATTCAGAAATTTAAATTTGCAGGGATTTGAGGACAGGGTTTCCCAACTGGTGTGCCATCAAGTGAGGTCTTGTGTGCCATGTGAAAAATCCCTTTTGAAAAAAATTCTCAGGGTTCTCTATGAAGTAAATGGTGGCAACCTGCCAGTTGAATTTGTCCCGCGACAGTGTCAGAACATACTCCATGATCACAAATGCTCTGTCCCTTACTATACGTGTGCATGGATGAGGGCGGGTCTTTGATACTGACTGAAGCAAAAGATTTTACTGGATAGTGGATAATTAACACTGCCTCCTGCCAAAGATACCACTAAACTTTGATAAAAATGGCTGATAGGTAATACAATGAATAGAAATATTAACACAATCATGTCAGTTGCAGTTAGGGTTAACACTGTTCATCTTTGTAGCAGTCAATTTAAGACATATTAAAGAGAAGATCTCCTACCTGAGCAAATCACACCAACATCTACATTGTGATGACATAAGCTAGAATGAAATCCAGGGCGCTGGCACTGACTCAGGGAAGATTCGTTTCCAGAACAGGTCACATTATCCAACCAGATGGGCCCACTGCCCACTCCAAAGTGGTCACTGCTGACAGCAGCCAGAGCTCTGCCACAGCCAGCCTGTCTACACACCACCTCAGCGTCGTTCAGGTTCCAGAAGTAATCACACACCGTTCCCCACCGGCCAACATGGTAGATCTCCACTCTACCAGAGCACTCATTATCTCCATCTACCAGTCTGATCGGGGTCTGGGCACTGGCTACAACAAACAGGGAAGACCAATGAGTTCTGTGATTTATTGTCTATGAGTATTGCACAAGCCATAACATTTTAATTCCTGTAGCTAGCTTGATTATGTTAGTTACAGTAATAAAGTTTGCTAACATCAGCAAGTGAGAAGCAATTGTGTTGTTATCTTGTACATAATGACACAATTGTTTCAAATACATTGACTCGTGTGATGTTTTTGGGGACAAACATAAAATCTTGAGTTAAATTGCAACATTAGAGTATCTAGCCTACAAGGATGGAAAGCATTGTGTTGATATTCTTTACCTTAGGGAGCATGGCATCTTGCTTGCTGGCTCAATATTTTAAGCTTGCTATGTTTATGCAAATAGTTTGAGCAATATGTTATGGTGAGCCATGCAGACTGATAACTAATGAGCTCGTAAACTAAGCTAGTTAACTAAATGGTTATTCTAGGAACTATTCACCTGTATTTAACTTTTTTGATGGATGAATTCTCCTGGTTTCATGATGACATTAAGAATAAAAGCTGTATTTTGTCATCAGAATGTGGCAGTCATATAGCCTGTCTATGTTCAGTCATTATGATGGGTTTACATGTGTTTGTCAGCTCAAAATCTGCCTTATGGTAATTTACGTAACTGACACCAAATGTCCCATGTGAAAGAAGTTTTCCATTTTAAAAAGGTAGTAATGTGTGGGTTAGGCTACCAGCAAAATGTGCATGTCAGTCACAATTGCAGTTGAGGTTGGCAGTGAGATGATTCCAAGACAGCTTTGGATATATACAATCAATCAATGTATCTACAAGATCATAGTTTAATTAAGCATAGAAAAATTGGGCTTGCTTTTTGCACCCTGGGAATTTCTGCCATGATTTCCCATTATAGCTTTGTGTGTTTGGCAAGGCTGGTCCACAGAAGACCAAAGCCATCAGTCGGGACCTACAGTACAGCTGCTGCCTGGACTACCACTGCAGTAGTAACGCTTTCATATGCATGTTACTTAATACCTAAATTATTACAATAAAGGCAAGATAGGCAGGATTGATGAGCCGGTGAAGTCTGGCAGGGGTGAAGAAGCAATGACCGAGAAAGGAATGGCAAAACAACATTTTTCATTTATGCAATGACATTAATGTCTGTCGACAATCAGTGGAATATTTCTGCAAGCCACAAAGCATGAAAATCAAAGTGAATTATTACTACCACCTCTACACTACATTGCATGTTATTTGGCTGATGCTTTGGCCTCCCGTCAAAGATACCACTCAACCTGGAATATAAACCTGACTTACAGAGTTAATAATAAATATCTGCCCTGGGTATGTCGAAATGTCCCTGAGCAAGACACCTAACCCCTGAATACTCCTGACAAGCTGGTTGGTACCTCACATTGCAGCCAATCACCTTGGTGCGTGTGTATGAATGGGTGAATGAGAAGCATAAATTGTACAGTGCTTTGGATGAAGGCGCTTCATGAATGCCTAACATTTACCACTTACATTTACATTTAAATAGGAACATTGACATAAACATGTCAAATGCAGTTCAGGTTAACACTGGGCATGTTCACTTGTTAATCTTTGTAAGAGACACTTTAAGGCAATTTAAAGAGAAGATTTCGTACCTGAGCAATTCACACCAGCATCTTCATGGTGACTACAGTTGTAAGACCCAAATCCAGGGTGCTGGCACTGTGTCAGGGAGGATTCGTTTCCAGAACAGCTCACATCACCCAACCAGATGGGCCCACTGCCCTGTCCAAAGTGGGCACTGCTGAGAGCATCCAGAGCTCTGCCACAGCCAGCCTGTCTACACACCACCTCAGCGTCGTTCATATTCCAGGAGTTATCACACACCGTTCCCCACTGGCCAACATGGTAGATCTCCACTCTGCCAGAGCATTGATCACTTCCATTCACCAATCTGATCGCTACATGAAACACATTTCTAACTGTCATGAAAAGATTGATATTCTTGGGAAATTATTAAAAATACTTTCTTTAGGTAATGGATGGTTCATTCGGTTTAGGCGCTTAAGGCTGTGGATCTGGTTTGTGGTCCTGACCAGACAATATAGTGTCCATTCAGAGTAATTTACCCGTACCGTTTTATGAATTTGCATGTCAATGACTCCCTGGCCCTGACAGTAGTAATTCCTGTGGTTTCAGATTTTTTCTGAAGCAAAGGTTTCTTTGTCTATATTTATTCATTCTCAGAGAAAGGGGGAGACAATGCGACCAATGACAACAAGCCTCATAACTAAAGAAATTCTTTAAAAAAAATTGTTTCCAAACTGTGATTTTAGTAGCCTAACTGTACACAGGTGAAACAGATAATTAAATAAGGTGTCACTTCTAGCAGTTTTCACTATTATTTCACTTTGGTTATTCATTCATTTATCTGGTTTTGCTATGGCATTTAGAGTAAATGCTGGTTTGGAAATGAATTATGTCATCATGACCGACCCTCTCCAGTCATGTTGATGTTTCACGGGTTTGCCTGGTCAAAATTAGCCTCATGGACATTTATCCATCCATCTATCCATCGTCACCCGCTTATCCGGAGTCGGGTCGCGGGGGCAGTAGGCAAAGCCGGGTATTCCAGGCGTCCCTCTCCCCAGCAACGCATTCTAGCTCCTCCTGGGGGATCCCGAGGCGTTCCCTGGCCAGGAGAGATATATAATCTCTCCAGCGGGCTCTGGGTCTCCCTCGGGGTCTCCGCCCAGTTGGACGAGCCCGGAAAACCTCCAAAGGGAGGCGCCCGGGAGGCATCCTGATGAGATGCCCGAACCACCTCAATTGGCTCCTTTCGACGCGAAGGAGCAGCGGCTCTACTCCGAGCTCCCTCCGGATGTCCGAGCTCCTCACCCTATCTCTAAGGCTGAGCCCGGCCACCCTACGGAGGAAGCTCATTTCGGCCGCTTGTATACGCGATCTCGTTCTTTCGGTCACTACCCAAAGCTTGTGACCATAGGTGAGGGTTGGGACGTAGATCGACCAGTAAATCGAGAGCTTCGCCTTCCGGCTCAGCTCCTTCTTCACCACAACGGTCCGGTGCAACGCCCGCATTACTGCTGACGCTGCCCCGATCCGCCTGTCGATCTCACGCTCCCTTCTACCCTCACTCGTGAACAAGACCCCGAGATACTTGAACTCCTTCACTTGGGGCAAAGACTCGTTCCCAACCCGTTCCTCATGGACATTTATATAAATGAAAAGGCTGTCTGAAATGGTTTCCTATTCATACTATATTGGTCTTCAACCATCTTGATCTAGTGTCTGAATTCAGAACATGTAGACTCATAAGTAAAAGAATTCTGAACGAAACTAGTTACCAAACTGTAATTTTAGTAGCTTAACTGTACACAGGTCAAACAGAGAATTAAATAAGATGTTACTTCAAGCAGTTTTCAGCAGTATTTCACTTTGTTTATTGAATTATTTATCTGAGTTCATGATGGCATTCATAAAAGGCTGGATTGGAAATTAATGTCATCATGACCGACTCTCCAATCATGTTGATGTTAGATGGGTTTGCCTGGTCAAAACCTGATATGGCTTCCTATTCATACTCTATTGGCCTAAAGCCATCTTGATCTGGTGTCTGAATTCAGAAATTTAAATTTGCAGGGATTTGAGGACAGGGTTTCTCAACTGGGGTGCCATCAAGTGAGGTCTTGTGTGCCATGTGAAAAATCCCTTTTGAAAAAATTCCCAGGGTTCTCTATTTATTAACTAAATGATGGCTGCCTGCCAGTTTAATTTGTCCGGCTACAGTGTCAGAACATACTCCATGATCACAAATGCTCTGTCCCTTACTATACGTGTGCATGGATGAGAGCGGGCCTTCGATACTGACTGAAGCCAAAGATTACTGGATAGTGGATTAATAACACCGCCTCCCGCCAGAGATACCACTAAACTTTGCTAAAAATGGCTGATAGGTAATACAATGAATAGAAACATTAACACAGTCATGTCAGTTGCAGTTAGGGTTAACACTGTTCATCTTTGTAACAGTCAATTTAAGGCATATTAAAGAGAAGATCTCCTACCTGAGCAAATCACACCAACATCTCTTTCGTGAGAACAGAGGTTAGACTGAAACCCAGCGCGCTGGCACTGAGTCAGGGAGGATTCGCTTCCAGAACAGCTCACATTATCCAACCAGATGGGCCCACTGCCCTGTCTATAGTGGCCAATGCTGATAGCAGCCAGAGCTCTGCCACAGCCAGCCTGTCTACACACCACCTCAGCGTCGTTCAGGTTCCAGAAGTAATCACACACCGTTCCCCACCGGCCAACATGGTAGATCTCCACTCTACCAGAGCACTCATTATCTCCATCTACCAGTCTGATCGGGGTCTGGGCGCTGGCTACAACGAACAGGGAAGACCAATGAGTTCTGTGATTTATTGCCTATGAGTGTTGCATAAGCCATACAATTAAAATTCCTGTAGCTAGCTTGATAATGTTAGTTACAGTAATAAAGTTTGCTACCATCAGGAAGTGAGAAGCAATTGTGTTGTTATCCTGAACATAATGACACAATTGTTTCAAATACATTGACTCGTGTAACGTTTTTGGGGACAAACACAAAATCTCGAGTTAAATTGCAACATTAGAGTATCTAGCCTACAAGGATGGAAAGCATTGTTGATATTCTTTACCTGAGGGAGCATGGCATCTTGCTTGCTGGCTTAATATTTTAAGCTTGCCATATTCATGCAAATAGTTTGAGCAATATGTTATGGTGAGCCATGCAGACTAATAACTAATGAGCTCGTAAACTAAGCTAGTTAACTAAATGGTTATTCTAGGAACTATTCACCTGTATTTACCTTTTCTGATTGATGAATTCTCCTGGTTTTGTGATGACATGAAGAATAAAAGATGTATTTTGTCATCAGAATGTGGCAGTCATATAGCCTGTCTATGTTCAGTCATTATGATGGGTTTACATGTGTTTGTCAGCTCAAAATCTGCCTTATGGTAATTTACGTAACTGAAACCAAATGTCCCATGTGAAAGAAGTTTTCCATTTTAAAAAGGTAGTAATGTGTGGGTTTGGCTACCAGCAAAATGTGCATGTCAGTCACAATTGCAGTTGAGGTCGGCAGTGAGATGATTCCAAGACAGCTTTGGATATATACAATCAATCAATGAATCTACAAGATCATAGTTTAATTAAGCATTGAGAAATTTGACTTGCTTTTCACACCCAGGTCATTTCTGCCATGATTTTTCGTTATATATTAGCTTTGTGTGTTTGGCAAGGTTGGTTCACAGAAGACTAAAGCCATCAGTCGGGACCTACAGTACAGCTGCTGCCTGGACTACCACTGCAGTAGTAACGCTTTCATATGTACAGTCAGGTCCATAAATATTGGGACATCGACACAATTCTCATCTTTTTGGCTCTATGCACCACTACAATGGATTTGAAATGAAACGAACAAGATGTGCTTTAACTGCAGGCTTTCAGCTTTAATTTGAGGGTATTTACATCCAAATCAGATGAACGGTGTAGGAATTACAACAGTTTGTATATGTGTCTCCCACTTTTTAAGGGACCCAAAGTAATGGGACAAACTAACAATCATAAATCAAACTTTCACTTTTTAATACTTGGTTGCAAATCCTTTGCAGTCAATTACAGCCTGAAGTCTGGAACGCATAGACAACACCAGACGCTGGGTTTCATCCCTGGTGATGCTCTGCCAGGCAACTGTCTACTGCAACTGTCTTCAGTTCCTGCTTGTTCTTGAGGCATTTTCCCTTCAGTTTTGTCTTCAGCAAGTGAAATGCATGTTCAATCGGATTCAGGTCAGGTGATTGACTTGGCCATTGCATAACATTCCACTTCTTTGCCTTAAAAAACTCTTTGGTTTCTTTCGCAGTATGCTTCGGGTCATTGTCCATCTGCACTGTGAAGCGCCGTCCAATGCGTTCTGAAGCATTTGGCTGAATATGAGCAGATAATATTGCCCAAAACACTTCAGAATTCATCCTGCTGCTTTTGTCAGCAGTCACATCATCAATAAATACAAGGGAACCTGTTCCATTGGCAGCCATACATGCCCACGTCATGACACTACCACCACCATACTTCACTGATGAGGTGGTATGTTTTGGATCATGAGCAGTTCCTTTCCTTCGACATACTCTTCTCTTCCCATCATTCTGGTACAAGTTAATCTTTGTCTCATCTGTCCAAAGGATGTTGTTCCAGAACTGTAAAGGCTTTTTTAGATGTTGCTTGGCAAACTCTAATCTGGTCTTCCTGTTTTTGAGGCTCACCAATGGGTTACATCTTGTGGTGAACCCTCTGTATTCACTCTGATGAAGTCTTCTCTTGATTGTTGACTATGACACACATACACCTACCTCCTAGAGAGTGTTCTCGATCTGGCCAACTGTTGTGAAGGGGTTTTTCTTCACCAGGGAAAGAATTCTTCTGTCATCCACCACAGTTGTTTTCCGTGGTCTTCCGGGTCTTTTGGTGTTGCTGAGCTCACCGGTGCGTTCTTTCTTTTGAAGAATGTTCCAAGCAGTTGATTTGGCCACACCTAATGTTTTTGCTATCTCTCTGATGGGTTTGTTTTGATTTTTCAGCCTAATGATGGCTTGCTTCACTGATAGTGACTGCTCTTTGGATCTCATATTGAGAGTTGACAGCAACAGATTCCAAATGCAAATAGCACACTTGAAATGAACTCTAGACCTTTTATCTGCTCCTTCTAAATGAGATAATGAGGGAATAACACACACCTGGCCATGGAACAGTTGAGCAGCCAATTGTCCCATTACTTTTGGTCCCTTAAAAAGTGGGAGGCACATATAGAAACTGTTGTAATTCCTACACTGTTCACCTGATTTTGATGAAAATACCCTCAAATTAAAGCTGAAAGTCTGTAGTTAAAGCATATCTTGTTCGTTTCATTTCAAATCCATTGTGGTGGTGTAAAGAGCCAAAAAGAGGAGAATTGTGTCGATGTCCCAATATTTATGGACCTGACTGTATGTTACTCAATACCTAAATTATTACAATAAAGGCAAGATAGGCAGGATTGATGAGCCGGTGAAGTCTGGCATGGGTGAAGAAGCAATGACCGATTTCATTTATGCAATGACATTCATGTCTGTTGACATTCAGTAGAATATTTCTGCAAGCCACACAGCATGAAAATTATTATAATTATTACTACTCCCTCTACATTACATTGCATGTTATTTGGCTGATGCTTTTATTCAAAGTGACTTACAGTTGATTAGACTAAGCAGGAGACAATCCTCCTTGGCATAATGTAGGTGGGTCTTGCTTAAGGGCCCATCGACTGTGTGGGTCCCAGTCAGGTAACTTAACCACTATGCTACAGGCTGCCCACATAAAAGTGATATCTTTGCGTCCCGCCAAAGATACCACTCAACCTTGAATATAAACCTGACTTACAGAGTTAATAATAAATACCTGCCCTGGGTATGTCGGAGTGTCCCTGAGCAAGACACCTGACCCCTGAATACTCCTGACAAGCTGGTTGGTACCTCGCATTGCAGCCAATCACCTTGGTGTGTGTGTATGAATGGGTGAATGAGAAGCATAAATTGTACAGTTCTTTGGATGAAGGCGCTTTATGAATGCCTAACACTTACCACTTACATTTACATTTAAATAGGAACATTGACATAAACATGTCAATTGCAGTTCAGGTTAACACTGGGCATGTTCACTTGTGCATTTTGTAAGAGACACTTTAAGGCAATTTAAAGAGAAGATTTCCTACCTGAGCAATTCACACCAGCATCTTCATGGTGACTACAGTTATAAGACCCAAATCCAGGGTGCTGGCACTGTGACAGGGAGGATTCGTTTCCAGAACAGCTCACATCACCCAACCAGATGAGCCCACTGCCCTGTCCAAAGTGGGCACTGCTGAGAGTATCCAGAGCTCTGCCACAGCCAGCCTGTCTACACACCACCTCAGCGTCGTTCATGTTCCAGGAGTTATCACACACCGTTCCCCACTGGCCAAAATGGTAGATCTCCACTCTGCCAGAGCATCGATCACTTCCATTCACCAATCTGATCGCTATATGAAACACATTTTTAACTGTCATGAAAAGATTGATATTGTTGGGCAATTATTAAAAATATTTTCTTTAGCTACAGGATGGTTCATTCGGTTTAGGCGCTTAAGGCTGTGGATCTGGTTTGTGGTCCTGACCGGACAATGTAGTGTCCATTCAAAGTAATTTACCCGTACTGTTTGATGAATTTGCATGTCAATGACTCCCTGGCCCTGACAGTAGTAAATCCTGTGGTTTGACATTTTTTCTGAAGCAAAGGTTTCTATCTATATCTTTATAGGTCTATATTTATTCATTCTCAGAGAAAGGGGGAGACAATGCGACCAACGAAAACATGCCTCATAACTAAAGAAATTCTTCAAAAAAAATTGTTACCAAACTGTGATTTTAGTAGCTTAACTGTACTCAGGTGAAACAGATAATTAAATAAGGTGTCACTTCTATCAGTTTTCTCCTGTATTTCACTTTGGTTATTGCTTAATTTCTCTGGTTTTGCTGTGGTATTCAGAATAAAGGCTGGATTGGAAATTAATGATGTCATCATGACCGACTCTCTCCCGACATGTTGATGTTAAATGGGTTTGCCTGGTCAAAATCTGAAATGGTTTCCTACTATATTGGCCTACAACCATCTTGATCGAGTCTCTGAAATCAAAATCTGCTGGTATTTTTGGGCCGGGTTTGACTGGTGTGTCATCAGGTGAGGTCTGGTATGCCATGTGAAAAATCTAATTTAAAAAAATATAACAGTTCAAATGATTTTTTTTAACCCTTGTGTAGTCTTAACATTCTGTTACTCCCCATGTCCGAAGGGTCAAAAAGTACTTGCCTTCACTGAACACCTAAAATAAAGCAGCTTCATTGATTTTATACTTTGTCATCAAATGTTAAGTTTAAAAAAGATAATTTAGGGGGTTTTCTCTGCTGTTAAACATAGTGATGGGTCATGTTTGACACTTAAGACAACACAAGGTTTAACAATAAGTAATCCCAGTGTTTCCCATGAATTAACTAAATTGTGGCAGCCTGCCAGTTCAATGAACACTATTGCACCATCCCATTCTAAACATGTGCAGCACATGAGAGCAAGCTTTCAATACTGGCTGTAGCCAAAGATTTTACAGGATGGATGATTATTAATACTGCCTCTCGCCAAAGATACCTCACCTTCGATTAAAAAACTGGCTTACAGTTAATGAATAGGAACAGCAGCAGCATAAACTTTTCAATTGCAGTTCAGCTTAACACTCAGTATGTTCAATTGGTCATCTTTTTATGAGACAATTTAAGGCATATTAAAGAGAAGATCTCCTACCTGAGCAAATCACACCAACATCTGCATAGTGAGAACAGAAGTTAGACCCAAATCCAGGGTGCTGGCACTGTGTCAGGGAGGATTCGTTTCCAGAACAGCTCACATCATTCAACCAGATGAGCCCACTGCCCTGTCCAAAATGGGCACTGCTGACAGCAGCCAGAGCTCTGCCACAGCCAGCCTGTCTACAAACCACCTCAGCGTCGTTCAGGTTCCAGGATTTATCACACACCGTTCCCCACTTGCCAACATGGTAGATCTCCACTCTGCCAGAGCACTCATTATCTCCATTTACCAGTCTGATCTGGGTCTGGAGAGTTACTACAACAAACAGGGAAGTCCTGTGATTTATTTTCTGAGTGTAACACAAGCCATCAAATTTAAGCACCTGTTGCTTGCTTAAAAATGTTACCATACAGATATATAATTATAAGTATGCTAACATCAGCAAGTGAGCAGAAATTGTATTGTTATCTGGAGAATAATTATACCATTGTTTTGAATACATTGACCTATGTAACGTTTTTGGGGACAGACATAACATCTCGAGTTAAGTTGCAACATTAGAGTATGTAGACTACAAGGATGAAAAGTATTGTGTTGATATTATTTACCAGAGGGAGCACAGCAGCTAGTAAGTCACAGCAGCTAGTTGCTGGCTTAATTGTTTAAGCCTGCTATGTTCATGCAGCCAGTATGACCAATATAATACAACAGCGAGCCATGTAGCCTAATAACTAATGAGCTTCATTATGAAGCTAACTAAAATATTGTTTTAGTATTTATGAATATTCATGAATTCTTCTGTATTCAGGATGGCATAAAGAATGAAGGCTGGATTGAAACCTTTTCAGGTCATCTGAATTGACCAGTCATATGGCCTGTCTCTTTTCAGTCATTTTGATGGATTTAAATGGGTTTGTCAGTTCAAAATCAGCCGTATTGCACTTTACATCACTGAATCCAAGCTTCCCATGTGAAATACGTTTCAAATGTTAAAAAGGTAGCAATGTGCGGGTTATGCTACCAGCAAAATGTGCATGTCAGTCAAAATTGCATTTCAGGTAGGCAGTGAGATGATTCCAAGACAGCCTTGAATATATTAAATCAATCAAAGTGTCTACAAGATCATAGTTTATTCTATCAATAGGCTGACAGTGACATTCCAAGAAGGCTATACCTGAAAGATTTGTCAAGCTTTATTTACCATTTCCATCAGGATTTCTGATTATGTATTAGCTTTGTTTTCGGCAACACTGGTCCACAGGAAAACGCGAGACAAAAGTTGGCATCTACAGCTACTGCCTGGACTTGACTACCATCAAGATATCATTAAAAAACTAACGTCAGTTTGTTTTCATCTATTTTTATATGCATTTTATATCCCTAAATTATTACATTAAAGGGAAGATTGGAAAAATTGATGTCTGGCATAGACGGAGAAGTACGGACCAAGAAAGGAATGGCAAAACAGCACTTTTCATGAAGGTGGAGGATGCTCTTGCACCATCCCTTCCTAAATGTGCGCACAAGATGAGCTTAAGCTTTCAATATTGACTGTAGCCAAATATTTTACAGGATAGTGGATAATTAATACTGCTTACCATCAAAGATACAGCTAACCTTTAATAATAAGACTGGCTTACAGTAAATAAATAGGAACATTAACATAAACATGTCAATTACACTTCAGGTTAACACTGGGCATCTTTGTAACAGGCACTTTAAGGCAATTTAAAGAGAAGATTTCCTACCTGAGCAATTCACCCCAGCATCTTCATGGTGACTACAGTCATAAGACCCAAATCCAGGGTGCTGGCACTGTGTCAGGGAGGATTCGTTTCCAGAACAGCTCACATTACCCAACCAGATGGGCCCACTGCCCTGCCCAAAGTGGGCACTGCTGAGAGCATCCAGAGCTCTGCCACAGCCAGCCTGTCTACACACCACCTCAGCGTCGTTCAGGTTCCAGGAGTTATCACACACCGTTCCCCACTGGCCAACATGGTAGATCTCCACTCTGCCTGTGCACTCATGATCTCCATTTACCAGTCTGATCGGAGTCTGGGCACTGGCTACAACAAACAGGGAAGACCAATGAGTTCTCTAATTTATTTTCTATGAGTGAGAACTGTTCCCAAAAACAAGGCAAGAATGGTAGCAGTTCACGATTAGTGTCAAAACCCAGAAGCATGCAAGAAAAAATTTTAACAAGCTTCATTATTATGAAAGCAGCAGCATTTACCTGGTACTGTAGATATATGTATGTATATATACATATAAGTACTATGCAAAAGATTTAGGCAGGTGTGAGAAAATACTCTAAAATAAGAATCCTTTCAAAAATAGAAATGTTAATATATATGAATTAACAAAACGCATGAACAGAAGAAGTGAATGAACAGAAGAGAAATATAAATCAAATCAATATTTTGTGTGATCACCCTTTGCCTTCAAATCAGCATCAATTCATCTAGGTTGTTCCAAACGAGAACTAGCCATAGTTCTTCTGTGGATTTATGCAGCCTCAAATGCTTTTGTCTCTTCATGTAATCCCAGACTGACTCGATGATGTTCAAAGCAGGGCTCTGTGGGGGCCATGCCATCACTTCCAGGACTCCTTATTCTTCTTTACACTCAAGATATATATATATATTTTTTTTTTAATGAATTTTTTTTTTTCCTTTTTGGTAGCCAATTGTACCCCGTCTAATTCAATTAGAGCTAGTATTAGATACACCGCCCACACCCCGTCCCTCGGCGGCCCTACGAGAGCGACACGCCTTCTTCAAGCCATCTCGCCACACGCTGGTAACCGTGATTCCAAGGTGCCCACTACAGTGCATGTTATTTACACAATGCATATCCACATCAGGAAAATCACAAGAGCTAGCCACAAACTCAGCAATACAATCAAAGTGGATGACAACTAATGTCTCCCAGCTTTCACCAAAGAAGCCCTGAGACATTGATATTAAAACTGGCTTAAAGTTACCAAATATGAATATTAACATAAACATGTCATTTACAGTTGGGCTTAACACTGTTCTTGTTCCTTTCTTTTTCAAAACGACGTTAAAGCAGGAATGTGGCAATAGACATTGAAGAGGTTATGTAAAGGACAAGGGAGGGTAAGCCACATATTGTTTTCTGGTGACAGTCAGTCAGGCTTACCCCATACGGAACAAAATGCATACACATGCATTTTAATATGTTTCTAATGCATGTGAAAATATAAAAAAATGCCATTTCATATATTTCATATATTCTGTACCTCACCATTTTAACCGATTACCCAAGAAAAATTCCCTGATTTTTCAAAAAGGACAGTTCGGATTAAACTGATTTTCACCCTGATTTTTTTGTTCGTCATATTTATGTTTCTCCGCATTTGGAATGTTTTTGAAATTAAAATGTATTGTGGATTTGGTTGTCTGGTCGGTGAAGTTCTAAAATGGGGGAGGTTGAGGTCACCCCACCCCAACAAAATAAGGAACAGTTGTTGCTAACAGTGATTTAAAATATTTATGGTATATTAATACAAATAGAACCTATCCTGTGACCAGATTTATTGAACATTTCACCATGATTGAATGCATCGGATATGGCTTAATGCACAATCAGACAAGATTGCAAGATGAGCCGGTGAAGTTTCTCATAGTATCTCAGAAACTGCTGGTCTCCTGGGATTTCCAGACACACTATCCCCTAGAGTTTGCAATAATGGTGCAAAAAAATAAAATAATAATACAGTGAGCAGCAGTTCTGCAGACATCTTGTTAAAGTGGATAGGCTATGGCAGTCTAAAGAAGTAATAAGTAATAAATAAGTAATAAATACCTAATAAATATTCACTGAGTCTATGTTTAGTAATATATATACCCAATGTATGTGATATATATAATAAATATATTTTCAATACATTTATCAAGTATATTTCTCAATAGCATTTCAAATATATTTCAAAATGCAAATACATTTTGTTCATTTCATCATACATTTTAAATGTAAACTGATGTTCTCCACTACCATATGTCACTGTGGATGATTGGAAAATAAATTAATTTCAAAATGCTGCTCAAGATCAGTGACACAGACAGGTGTGTAAATTTACCTGCATTCAGCTGTCCTTCACAGAGTCTGAGGAGGAGCAGGAGCCCAAAGACTGCAGTAGAGGAGTCCATCCTGAGCTCTGTTACCCAGCGCCAGTGTGGAGCAGTCTTACTTAGCCTCCTACTTAGCCCTGCCTCACTGACAGGAACGTCACATTTACTTCCTTCCAGTTTTAAGTCCCTCAATATTTCCACTAAAGGTTAACAGCCATTCTTTGTTTTGTTTAATTGAGAATGTGATACCGGTTAAACCAGATTGCAGTGTTAAAACGTCCTTCATGATATACTGACAGAAGTGCTGGGTGTGTAATTATTTGCAAATATTTGCAGGAGTGGCAGTAGTTAACTTTTAGTGGAAATATGGAGGGACTTAAAACTTGAAGGAAGTAAATGTTACGTTCCTGCCAGTGAGGGAGGGTACCCACACTGGAGCTGGGAAACAGAGCCCTCTACTGTAGTCGGGTTTAACCCTCCTGTTATGTTAGAGCCCTCTACTGTAGTCTGGTTTAACCGGTATCATATTCTAAATTAAGAATGTGATACCGGTTAAACCAAATTGCAGCGTTAAAACTTCCTTCATAATATACACAGAAGTGCTGATATCGAGTGTAATCAAGTTTACGTCAAGTGTATCTTTACGGTTACAAATTCTACTCTGTAAAATGTATGAACTTCTAAAGTGTAATGAAATATGATCACACCGCAAACATTTTGCACATGTCAAGAAATTGAATTATGGGGCTCTAGGCCAATCATGGTCCTTTAATAAACCCTTGTGTTGTCTTAAGGGTCAAAAATGACCCGCCACTACGTTTAACAGCAGAGAAAAGCCCCTAAATGATATTTTTTCAACTTTTTAATGACTAAGTTCGTGATGAGTGACAGGTTGTTTCTTCATGCAAAATAGAATTAAATTAATTTCAATTAAGCTGCTTTATTTCAGGGGTTTAGTGAAGGCGTGTCATTTTTTACCCTTAGGACAAGGGGAGAATTTTAAGACTACACAAAGGTTAAGGCATACGTGAATATGTACACATAGGGCTCAAGAAATGCGTATGTGTACTGTACTCCTTCCACTCAGCATCTACATACATGCATACATAGCATATCCTCTGAGAAAGCCAGAAGATTAACGTGGTCTCTAAATAATCTCAGGTCTGAAGAGAGACCCCTGAGCTCTACACAGTCCTCTCTGAATGGAGTTGATTGGTCAGAAAACGGTGCTTTTATGTTTCAATCTGTTAGCCTGAACATAACTTGCCCTAGATAGCGAGATTATATTGCGCTTTTATAGACACTCAAAGCGCTTACAGTGATGAAACTCACTTCAACCACCACCAATGTGTAGCACCCACAGGCAGTAAACATGCCCTAGACCAGGTTAGCTGGGCAGCATACGTCAGCATGGGCTCGCATAGCATAACATAGTATCAGTTTTGTGGTACAGAAAACCTGGGTTAAAAGTTATGTTAGCTTGCCTAACGCCAACCCCAAAATCCTCAGTCATAGTATGAGAAAATAGATTCTCAGGATTGATGCCATTTCTTTATTGATCATTGTTTCAGCTCACCTTCCATTGTTTCCATTCACACAGCATTTTTACCTCATATTAGCGAAAATATAATCTAAGTAAAATCAACACTTTCGCATTTGCATTGCTGTTCTATTTCTGCCTGTAAAATTACACATGATACAGGATAGAATAACACGGTTTGAGCCAGTAACATTATTCCCAATTTGACCGATTACTGTTGCCTACAGCATGGATCTCGAACTTTAAGAGGCATCAGCCCAGGCAATAATTACTTATATTTTCTTTGACTAGCAGGTTGATTTGTGCAAATGAACAATTGCTCATATACAAAACTGAGTTTCTAATAAGTCTAAATAGCTGCAGGAACACATAGTCACTGCTGTAGTATTTTAAAGACCATGAAGCTGTGATCTATATCTTAAGAGGACTGCTTTACAGTGGGTGGATTCCTACAGACTCACACTCATGCACATACTGTATGGCCTACCTGCCCTTTAACGCATGCCCACTCGGTACGTTTCATATTTTCTCTCAAGTCATATTTGCACATCCCTTCCTATGGAAGAAACATCCAGAGACTGTCCAGAGAAAGCAGATAAAACATGCGAGTCCTCTGCAGCGGCTGGGTCAGAACCGAGCTGAGGGCTGGGTCAGAACCGAGCTGAGGGCTGGGTCAGAACCGAGCTGAGGGCTGGGTCAGAACCGAGCTGAGGGCTGGGTCAGAACCGAACTGAGGGCAGGCGCACGGCTGACCGGAGGACCGCTTCAGTTCTCACGCTGGCCTCAAACCTGAAGGGTTTCCACGCCCCATCGGAGCCGTCACCACCGGGATTCCACTCTTAACTGCAGGACATACCGCAGGTACCGCACCTAGAGCAGTCTGCTCCACCCATGACATTTTCCAGAACAGAGCTTTCTTTTCCTGCTTGTGTCTGGTTTACAATTAACCTCTGATACTTGGTAGAATAATCCATCTTAATGCTGATTAATGAAGAGAAGCAGCTTCGTTTCGGTCTGCAGGGTACACATTAACAATATATTTGAGCACCAGTTCCTTACTGAGAAAACATGCTTTTAATGCGTAATTTCATCAAGAAAATGTGACACCTGCTATCAGAGATCATTGGGGCTAGCCAGAACACTGGTATTTAAGGTCTCCGGTACGAACTTGCTGGAGTAAGATCAGAATATTTCGGTAACACAGTGAATGTTTTCCCACAACAGGAGCAGAGGATTAGTTGCTGCCTTGGGTAGATTTGCTGAAATGCAGTCAGGAAAGATAGACGTGTGAAACTCTGCCATTACTGGGAGTAGTGGTACCTAAAGACGACCAGGGCTTATGAACCTCACCTCTGAGGACCATTATTGACCATCCAAACTGCAGGAATACACCTTCAGGGGATGCCCGTCGACAGACACAGAACTGGGTACAGTGATCAGAGCACAGTGAAGCTGTTGATTGCAGCAAGGCTGGATGGGGCTCACTAGCTATAGTGGACCTGAGAGCAGGGTGAAGCAGGGTCGGCAAAGTGTTCGTAACTCCGATTTATGACACACAGACAGACCCAGCAGAAGGTGTAGTGACACTTGGAACACTGCACTACATTACAGCCTCCGTCCTTCTGTAAGGCAAGAAACAGCGCATTAGTCAGCATCGAGAAGGACAAGAGAGTTTCATTTCGGCCAGGTCATTAACAGTCAGTGCAGAGAGAGCATCTTACTCAGATAGACAATCCGCCATCAGAGCAAACATACATGAACCAAAGGAAAGGCTTGTGCAAGGTGATGGGCCACAGGAAGGTAACAAACAGAAACAGAAACAGAAACAAATGTGTATGTTTGCGCAATGCTCCAAAAAGCAAACAATTAATCTTCACTGTAAGTGGTTTGACAGTTTTACCACATAGGAGCCACACCTATATAACAACACACCAGCATACCAACATCTCTATTCACACTGCTATGTGCATTGTATTAAAAACCATTCTCAGCAGATCTTTTAGAAACACCCTTAAGGAGTATCAATGTGCCAATGGGACAGGATACATTCGTTGCTGTAAAAAGCAAAACCATATGCACATAAATACCATTTTATCTCTGAACCAAATGCTTTGTGTTTATACCAAAAATTACACATTTCAGTCTGCTATCAGCATACTTTTGGAGGACACAGCAGAGTGGACATGCAATTAAACCTGGGTGAGCATATCTGCAAAGAACTGAACTTCATAACCAGTGCAGGCAGCTAGTTTGCCTGATGTTTGTGAAGGACTATGGTGGGTAGTGTATAGTGTGCAGCAAGTTACTGCTTACATTTGTATCTCTCCAACTACCCAACATGAAGACATACACCACTGCCCTGGAGAGCACCTCACCTGTATGGTGGCGTTGCAGTGTGGGCATTTTTTGGTGTTGCCGTCCAGCCAGCTCCGGCTGAGGACATTCCCTACGCTGTCCTGGAGAACGTGTCTCCCATAGCGCTGCTCCAGGAACTTCCTCCGCATCTTACTTCCCGTCTCGTAGTCATCCCAAAGTCCTCGAATTCCATCTGCAATACATGGATGGGAAAGAGGAGTTAGCTGCAGTCAGGCAAAGTCCAGTGACCCTCTATGGCAGAAGTCCAAACCACCCCTGAACTTCTGCTCTTAATTTAATTAGCTCAATCATATCAGCAGACATTTATATCAACACCAGCTACAGTTGCAGACTGCAAGTCTATCCTAAAGATTTTACTGTGCTCAGGTACAGGAGTGAACCAGTATAGTTTATTGAGCGGTGAAAACTAAAACTAAGCCAATAGGTTGGAACAAAAACCAGCACGAGGACTAGAACTCCAGGACTGGAGTGCAGCCCTGCCCTTTGGGAACTTCATAGCCTTCAGTGTCAACAGGTAATAGTGATAAAAGTCCACTGTACCGCTTTTTTAAGCAAATCCAGCCAGTATTTCAGTTTCTGCATGATGAACTCTTACACTTGTGATACCTTACCAGTAAGTGAGAGACTGATTTCACAATGGGCCAACATGGGGACTAATCCCCATTGAATTATGAGATTCAAAATAAAGCCATAATTCAGAAAGGGAAATTGACAGATTATGGCTCAAAAATTGGGGCTATTCTCTCACATAATTTAGGAGACAGCCAGACTTTCAAGGCGACCTCAAGAACACATTTTTTTATATTTACAACCATACTGTATGTTGTCAAATTATTGCATGTAATATGACTACATTCACAATAAAAATATGAACCAACCGCATATTATTAAAACTGTGCATGGTAAAGGTGCTGACAGCATACTATGAACCATCCATCCATCCATCCATTATCTGAACCCGCTTATCCTGATCAGGGTCGCTGGAGCCTATCCCAGCGTACATTGGGCGAAAGGCAGGAATACACCCTGGACAGGTCGCCAGTCCATCGCAGGGCACACGCACCATTGACTCACACACTCATGCCTACGGGCAATTTAGACTCTCCAATCGGCCTAACCTGCATGTCTTTGGACTGTGGGAGGAAACCGGAGTACCCGGAGGAAACCCACGCAGACACGGGGAGAACATGCAAACTCCGCACAGAGAGGCCCCGGCCGACGGGGATTCGAACCCAGGACCTCCTTGCTGTGAGGCGGCAGTGCTACCCACTGCACCATCCGTGCCGCCTACTATGAACCAGCTGCAAAATAAATGAATCTCTTGCACACTGAAGGTACGTTGACTGTGCGGACGCAAACCTTCGTTTCCCGGAACCTGAGCGTAGGGCTGGTCATCGCCGGGCGCCCTGTCCCCTCTCTGCCCTCTCTCAGCGCAGGAGGAGAGCCCGTGGTAGCCCTGTCGGCACAGGGTGCAGAAGGCGTAGCGGCAGGATGAGCAGATGGCGCTGGAGTTGTCTGGCTCCACCAGGACGGCCGTGGCACAGGCGTGCCGTGGGCAGTATGTCACGTCGGCCATGCTGTCCAGGCTGGACTGCAGCAGGAGACGGTCGTAGCGACCGAAGAGCTCCTCCCCGACCAGCTGCTTCACCTGTCGGACACACAGATTAGGACCCCAGCCTCAAAGACAAATAAAGTACAGCATGCATTTAACTAATAACTGCCATTTCAAGAATAGCACCAGCGGTATATCTTCTCAATACGAAAACCAATGATAAAGAAATTCTGTATTTGCGAATAAATTAATGCAATATATAACAGATGCATCACATTGCCAGTAGGGGGCAATCTTCCCTCAGGCAAAATAAACCTCAATGCCCCAGTATGATGAAGGGGAAACTGTGCTGTAGGAGATGCTGTCTTTCAGACAAGACATTAAATCAAGGTCCTGACAAACTGTGGTAATAACATATCCCAAGACACTCACTGCAAAGAACAGTGTCCTGGCAAAATGACAAACCTGGCTCTCTCAACATGCCACAGAATCATCCCCCGATTTAACTGGCTAAAAAAATAGTTCTTTCCCTCTCCACCTCAGCTGGTGTGTGGTGGGCATATGGTGCAAAATGGCAGCTGTGCATCACCCAGGTGGGCGCTACATATTGTTGGTGGTTGAGGTGAGTTTCCCCCTCATCACTCTAAAGCACTTTGAGTCTCTGACAGGTGAGAAAAGCGCAAAGGTAAGCTTATCTGCATATTACATTACATTACATTATTGGCATTTGGCAGACGCTCTTATCCAGAGCGACATACAGTTGATTAGATTAAGCAGGAGACAATCCTCCCCTGGAGCAATGCAGGGTTAAGGGCCTTGCTCAAGGGCCCAACAGCTGTGCGGATCTTATTGTGGCTACACCGGGATTAGAACCACCGACCTTGCGTCTCCCAGTCATGTACCTTAACCACTACCCGACAGGCCGCATATGCCTTCGTAAACTTTTTTTAATACATTAACCATATTACACTGTGGAACATTACATTTTGCTGGGGCTATTTTGTGCTCTATTCAGATGGGTTCAGGGCAGATACAGTGAGGTCCGTAAGTGTTTGGACAGTGACACAATTTCAAAGGCCTGTAATAACTACACAGGAAACTCTATATGGACGTACATACCCTCAAATTAAAGCCGACAGGCTGACTCTTTGAGGGTATTGACAAGGAGTGAATCATGTAGGAATTACAGCACTTTAAATTTGTCTCATTGTCCAAATACTTTCGGACCTCACTATATGTCATGAAGAACAATTAGGCTGTACATGACAATCTTATCCTGAGCAACTTACATTCTTATATAGGCAATCAATCCATTTATAATGCTGGCTATTATTTACTGGAGCCAGGTTCCAGGTAAAGTGCCTTACTCCGGGTGCACTGGTAGGGAATCCAAGCTACAACCTTGGCGTTTCAAGCTCGGTTCCCTTCCTTCTCTCTGTATTCGTTTCTGGACCTTTTCATTGGATGTGCACGCGCATTCCCTGGCCTTCGCGTAGCAGGGAGGGCTCACGGCCGATACCTGCGGGGGCGTGGCTTCGGAGCTGCACTCAGACTGCGGACACTTGAGGCCGTTGACCGCGCCCTCCGTGATCAGGACCCGGAAGTACTCGCACATGCAGCTGGCGCAGTACACGTGCTCGCACTCCCTGAAGCTGAAGCAGTCCGCGCCCAGCTTCGTGGAGAAGCAGATCCCGCAGTCGAACGCCCGGCTGTCGAACGCCTTCCGCCGCTGGGCCCTGTCGAAGTCGAGGACGTGGAGCAGCTGTTCGGCACCGGGGTCGAGCCGTGGCGGGGCCCCGGGGCCCGGCTGCTCTGGGGCCTCTGGCCCCGCGGCCCCGCGGCCACATGCCCCTCCCTCACTGGCTCCTGTGCTGCTGCTGTCCCAGAGCGAGGGGAGCTCCAGGGATGAGGAAATGTGGAGGAAGCTGAGGAGGTCTTCCCTGAGGAACTGGATCCACGAGAAGAGCACCACGCTTCCAAGACTCTCCTGCCACAGTTCATCCAGGTGCCTGCACACAGCTGCCAGCTGGAGGATGGACACACACACACACACACACACATAGACGCACACATGCGTAAGGAAAACCCTTCATTTTGTCATGATTTTTTAAATTTACTTTTTCATCTGGTTTTCAGGTGTCTGGCCTCAACGCTGGAAGATCTTTATCTGTGATGTCCCAGACTCACCTGGATTTCTGAGAGCCATTTGCAGTTTAGTGTAAACAGGGGTGAAGATTTGGAAGGGTAGTCCACAGGGAGTTCAAAGTTCAGCACCAGCGGAGGTAGGAATGACACCCCATATTCTGTACACTTGCCCCCTGACCAGAGATACCCATATGTCAACATGACAGGTGTCAAAGGACAGAGGTAACATACTAATCTATAGCCTACAAATTACATTTCCAGTCAGTCATATCTCATTGAATATACTGGTTGTCATTCCAGCAAACCCGTAATATATGTCATTTTCTGAGAAACAACTGACAAAAATGAAAATTCTTGATTCAGGATTTAGGCTACAAATTCTAATAGCTACAATTATTATTCGATATTCTAACTTGATTCCTTTTTTTTTTCTTTCTTTTTTTGAGGACGTCAAATATTTATATCAATGAAGTGCCACACTGACCCGCTTTTACAATGACTTTAAAATCGCGGGGCATGTCCGGACATATGCGGACCTCGCCTCCTCTCACACTTCCATCCTCCCTTTGGAACTCTTCCTGGTCGTAAATGCTTGCGAGTGCCAGGAGTTCGTCCTCCTGCGCTTCCTGGTCTTCCGACATTTCCCCAAAGCTGATTATTTGGTAGCAAACACATACAAGATACAAGTCATGTAAATATTAAAAGCTCCCCATTACAAAGTCATTTTTATGAACCTCTCTTTTTAACCCCTGTCCAGGAAATGTCAGCCGATTTTTCTTACACGGCGAATGAGCTTGCTCCAACTTCAGGATTAAACTGAAACTAACGTTAGACAACACAGCGCCGGACGAATCGCTCTTCTACGTTTATTATTATTTTATCTTTGTCCAATCGGATACGACGCTTTCGCATAGATTTTAGGCTGACTAAAGGTGATATCTCACCAAATATTGATTATCAAGCGTTATAAACACTGCAAACATCTTAGAACATTGGTTTACAAATAAAAGCCTACGGTGTCAAACAACAACATAAGAAATGTACGTTACCATATTGAAGTAGCTCAACACTGGGGATAAGGCCTATATAAAAGTATATGCCTAGACGATACCTAATAATATAGGCCTACTAATATTACTATATTACCTGCGTATAATGTGTAACGCTAGCTAGATTAATGTATAATTCTATACAATTACTACACAAATACATCTAGACTTTCATACTAAACCCATTTCCTTCATTTGCGATGTTAATTTATGTCTTACCCACAGGATAATATTATTCGCTTTAAGGTTCGGAGCCTCAAATTAGTTGTGAATTTGAGAGACTTGACTTGCCAATGAAACCCGGACTTCAGATTGCTATGAAGCAGTTGAACTGGCACTATCCGCTGCGTTCCTGCTCACTCGACAATTATGATGCAATTTACATGCAATAGCCTAAAATACGAGTGACAGGATCACTGTAAAAACAGCAAAGTAACAATGCTTGGGAAATGCATTGCAGTTTCAATGGCTGTTGTCACATACAGGGAACAAATAGCTACTACGCTACCTACAACACCACTGAATGACACAGTATGCTAATTAAATATCTAATAATTATGAACCGATCAAACACGACAGACACCAAATTGGCCATTTGATTCATTTCGTTGATGTAAGTGCGGATGTGTACTACCATCTTGAGTAAAAGTATTAGGTTTGTGAAATTCGTGGAAACATCACAAGTACAGTATAACAAAAGCAAAAGTTGCTGTTCGGAGGTAACGTTGAGTCACGCCCTAAATCCAACAGTGAATCAATAATACATGCTATTCGACTAGACTGATAGAATAAATGTACACTAAATTGTATCTAAATTAAGAACGCATGTTTTACTACTTGTTGATAACAGTACATTTGCGGAAATGTAGCCGATGTTCCAGTTTAAATATCCGAAGTATTAGTGATGAACAGAAAGGTACAAGTGACCAAACTACAATGCTTTACTGCCACCTGGTGGTAGATAGACTACATTACAGCAATACTTACATATTTACCTTGAAGCAGCTACGACAAAATACTAAAGCGAGCACCATTTAAAAACGTAAAATTGTCTTTTTTGTATTATTACAAAATATATACAGCTATACAATCTTGCAATGAAAACTGATTCTATACTGATTCCATTTTTTGTTTGGATAAACAACATTCATGACAATTTGTGTTTGGTTAGATTGTAGTGTATTACCATGGGGGCGGGGGCGGGGGTGGGTTTGTTGTGAAAGCTGATAAAACAATAAATACTTTGAATAAATAAAGTTCTAACGTGAAAACATTAATTAAGCTGCCTTTCTGGAAAATACTAACATTTTCAAAGTCATGCTGTATCCTATCATTACTAATCCACAATATTGTCTGTTTAAGGAAACTGCACATCATTTCTGACATCGAAGTAGTAAGGATCCAACTCCCACAATAATATAATACATTTTTGGATCATGAATAATTTTGTTCTTTCTTGAAGATCATGTGCAGCTCATTATTTCTGTTTTCACATACACAATACACAAATCTTTCTCTTCACAATTTTTCTACTGGTGTGGAATTAATTTTCATGAATTTGAATTGGCATTAATTTCACCATTACTTAGTAGGGGTTTTTTTTTTGTAGGTTTCCTGTGTTATATGCAACCAGCTTGCTGAATTACCATTTAGCAACCTGGTTGCATATAATTACCATTTTTTGTCTTGTTTTCCAACAAAAGCTGGAAAACGACCAGTTGCTGGTTTATTCCTGTCTCATTACATTACATTACATTACATTACATTACTGGAATTTGGCAGACGCTCTTATCCAGAGTGACATGTTGATAGAGTACTTGTAGATGTAATGTGTTGATAATGTGTCGATAAAGTACTATAGTCAAGTAGTGGATGTTAATCTTGAGTAGTGGATGTAACATGAGGTGTTGATAAAGTATCAGTTGATGTAACTGCAGGCGTTGATAGTTCACTAGTGGATGTGATTGCAGGTGCAGATAGAGGACTAGTGGGTGTGACTATAGGTGTTGACAATGTATTCGTAGTTGTGACTGCAGGTGTTGATAGATAACTAGCGGATGTAACATCTGATGTTGAAAATGTATTAGTAGATGTAGCTCTCTCTGCTCTCATCACACCAAGGTACTCAATGTATGTATGTGTGCATGTATGTGTGTGTGTGTGTGTGTGTGTGTCTGTATGTATGTATGTGTGTGTGTATGTATGTATGTATGTATGTATGTATGTATGTATGTGTGTATGTGCCTGTGCCTGTGTCTGTGTCTGTGTCTGTCTGTATGTATGTATGTATGTGTGTGTGTGTGTGTGTGTGTGTGTGTGTGTGTGTATGTGTCTGTCTGTCTGTCTGTCTGTCTGTATGTATGTGTGTGTGTGTGTGTGTGTGTGTTCGTGTGTGTACATGTGCACATGTATACGTGTGTTTCCTGTCCCAGGTGGGCTGTGCTGACGGCAGTGTCAGACTGCACTCTGTGAGCAGCGAGCAGCCAGTGATGGAGTGGAGCAGCAGTACAGGAGGGAAGCCGGTGGTCTCGGTCCAGTGGGCTCTCACTCGGGCCGCCGTCTTCTGCGTCCTAGACGCCGCATCTAACCTGCACCTGTGGGACCTACTGGAGAAGGACTACGAGCCGCTGACCACCCAGAAGCTCCACTCCGGCAGGTGAGGCATGCACAGGTGCAGGACTGTGTGGGGAGGCGCTGCCTGCTCTCTACACTTCCAAAAACCGCACCCTCTTTCATTCCTTACGCACGTCAATTCCAAACTGCTGATAGTCCAAAATAAATAATATGCACACAATTAGACTGCAATGAGTTCCATTCCACTATTTATTAAACCAGCAGTGTGTGTTGAAGGCTTTCGTCTGTGGGTTTGTTCCCCTGCTGCTTAAATGTTAAATAGTTGAAAGAGACTCTTCGTAGTCTTGTCTGCAAATTATTACTTTTGGATTACGATACCGTTGGCCTCACGCGCCACTTTTTAGCTGTTGAATGCGACGGTGAAAGTTTTTCTCTAATTTGGTAGTGTTCAGTGTTACCAGGTAACTAGAACTAATGTTCTAGTAAAGTAAGTCGCTCTGGATCTATGGAGACTATAATGTAAGCTCAGGGAAATTCAAGTTTCATTAAAAACTGCAAAAATAAATTGCATACAGTCAAAGACATGAATGCACCTGCCTATAAGTCATCATCAACTCTTAACATAGTCAGGCCCTGCACCCTGTAGTAACTCCGCATTCGTTACTTTAGGGTGAGAAAACGGACAGGGAGATTGGGGGGAAGAAAAGCCAAAACATTTGTAAGGAAACTGTTCAGCACAAGAGAGGGACAACCATGTGAATGGGTGTTGGTGTTCTGCTGTAATTATTGCATAACTGCCACTTCCCTGGACAGGGTTAACACATATGTTCATTTGTGCATTTGCATTTGTTTCATTTTCAGAGTAACCACAATGGCTGTATTCGGTGACCCGGACAAGCCAAGCACGTTACCAGGAGTGTGTCTGGCAAAGGAGTCCGGGGAAATTGAAATTCAGTACTTCAGTAAGAAGTGGGCAGTGCCTGCCCATGCAGAGCTAGATACAATTCATAACATACTGAATGAGGCTTTCTGAAATACGCCACTTGCGCTTTTGGATATTTTTCAAAATTGTAATCTTAGTTTAGAAAAAAAGAAAAAAGAAAGTACTAGATCACACACCTTGCACAATCTAGTTTAATAACTGGAATAAAAAGTAGAATTTTGACTGTCTTTATGTCACTGACCTTGTCCTTGAGAACATGTATGCCATGTATGTGTCACCTCTGTGACCTTCACTTGAACCTTTTGCACAACCGCTCACACTACAATAGGTTCATGAATTGCCATTAACTAATGTAGTTGTTAATCATGAATTATTGATGGACAAATACATAAATTAAGCATGAAGTTACCTTTTAATGTGTGAATGTATTTGTTAACTACTAACTAATAATCAGTTATATTAATGTTTATACATTAGGAAAAACATATTAACCATTAACAAATACATTAACTGTTTTTTCATTCCACTCTGAATTGGCATTAACTAATGTAGGTGGTAGCATAAATTAATGCTGTACAATTAGATTTAAAAAGCTGTTCAGATTAACTTCTCAATAGTTAGTTAACAACTACATTACTGAATGGAAATTGTTACCGTACTATCTTTCCGGGGCAAATCAAGTTTTCGTATAGAAAGAGAATGTTTACATTTCCAGTCAGTGTGGGAATTGTGATGACATTCTGCAGTTTATCTGATATCTGTGAAGCTCAAAAGATGCATGTAATACTATTCTCACTCCGAAGCTGAAGAGAAATAGGTGAACGCATGTAAAGGCAGTCAGCTCCATTCACAGTCAGCATGTTTTTTTTTTTTGACAAATAAAATGTAATAGTTATAAAATAGAGTATATTTGTACAGTTATTGTATTGTTATTTTTTTATTCAATAAAATTGCTTAATTTATCTTGGTTTTTTCATTATCATTTTTTAATGATATTGTTGTTGATATTCAATCACATTGTGTATAAAAAAAGATTGTTTCTTTTTCCTTTAACAACTATACACCTATCGGAGTTGCAAAGCTGTTTATAATTGAGAACTGGTCAAACAAATAATCAGCCAAGGCCAATCACTCTGAGATCTGAATTCACTCCCCAAGTGCAGCGCAGGTCTCTGCAGACACTCTGGGGCTGGCTGCATACACTCTTAGTCTGGGGCTGACTGCACACACTCTTACTCTGGGGCTGACTGCACATACTCTTACTCTGGGGCTGACTGCACACACTCTTACTCTGGGGCTGACTGCACACACTCTTACTCTGGGGCTGACTGCACACACTCTTACTCTGGGGCTGACTGCACACACTCTTACTCTGGGGGTGACTGCACACACTCTTAGTCTGGGGCTGACTGCACACACTCTTAGTCTGGGGCTGACTGCACACACTCTTAGTCTGGGGCTGACTGCACACACTCTTAGTCTGGGGCTGACTGCACACACTCTTAGTCTGGGGCTGACTGCACACACTCTTACTCTGGGGCTGACTGCATACACTCTTACTCTGGGGCTGACTGCACACACTCTTACTCTGGGGGTGACTGCACACACTCTTAGTCTGGGACTGACTGCACACACTCTTAGTCTGGGGCTGACTGCACACAGTCTTACTCTGGGACTGACTGCACACACTCCTACTCTGAGGCTGACTGAATGAGCCACCCAGTAGCCCTTCTCTGTTCTTCTGCAAAGTCGCCTTTGGCCCAATGACCAACCATGGGCACAAATTCTGCACCAAGTCCTCCAAACCACTTTGCTTTTAGTGTGAACACCTATTGTCTGTTGCAATAATTCTTGGCATTGTATAGTTGTGTCAACAAACAGAAAAGAAAATGAGAGATCAGAAAAAAAACTTTATTCATTCACAAACAGATTTATTTGTATTCGGTAAGTCAGATACAAGAAGGTGAATCAAGGAATAAAGTGACAGGGGAGGTACATTTTTCTTCAAGGACCAGTTTTCCCAAATGTACCCTGAAAGTACAGTAATGTTCTCTTTGGGTACAAATGAATATGTTTCAAAACAAAAATAATTGCCCCATTTTCCCCATCAATCTCAATAACCCATAATGACAAAGTGAAAACACATTATAAATGTTTTAAAATTTATTACAAATCAAAAACTGAAATCTCTAATTTACAGCAAAGGGTCTGAATTGAAGTATTCAATAGATTAGAAAGGCACACACCTTTGTATATATGTCCCACAATTCACACTGCATGTCAGGACAAAAACCAAGCCATGAAGTCTAAGGAACTCTCTGTACACCTCTGTGATATAATTGTGGAGAGGGCATTGATCAGGGCAAGGGTATAAAACAATGTCTAAAGCTTTGAGTTTTGCCAGGAACATGGCCTAAATAATTGTGAAATGTATGAAGCTCGGAAACACCAGGACTCTTCCTATAGCTTCTAGAACAGAGTAACGGCCAAGAAGGGCCTTGGTCAGGGAGATGACCAAGAACCCAACGGTTACTCCAACTTCAGCTTCGGAGGTCCTCTGCAGAGAACTTGCCGGAAGCACAACCATCTCAGCAGCACTTCATCAATCAGGCCTTTATGGTAGATTGGCTAGAGGGAAGCCACTCTTGAGTAAAAGGCATATGACAGCCTGCTTGGAGTTTACCAAACAGAACTTAAAGGACTCTGAGAGCATGAGAGAAAAGATCTGATGGGACAAATATTGAACTCTTTCGGCAGAACTTCACTCCTTGAATAAACACAACCTCAGACAGGGGCAACGGTTCACCTTACAGCACGACAATGAAGCATGCCCCAAGAATACAGCCAAGACGCTTGATTTGTAATACATTTGCAAAAATGTCTAAAAACATGTTTTCACTTTGTCATGCGTTATTGAATGTAGGTTCATGGGCAAATGCAAATTATATCCATTTAAATTTAAATCTACAACCGAGTCCGAGTGGGCCATGTTCCAAGCCTCCATTGCAGAGGCGGCAAGCAGTAGCTGTGGCCAGCTGTGGCCAGTCATTGGTGCCTGTCGGGGTGGCAACCCAAGAAGCCGCTGGTGGATGCCAGTGGTGAGGGAGGCCATCAAACTGAAGGAGGCCTTTCGGGCTTGGCTGGCCCGGGGGTCCCCTGAAGCAGCAGACAGGTACTGGGTGGCCAGAAGGGCTGCGGCTTCGGCAGTCACTGAAGCAAAAACCTGGGTATGGGAGGAGTTCGGTGAGGCTATGGAGAAGGACTTTCGGTTGACCTCGTGGAAGTCCTGGCAAACCATCCGACGACTCAGAAAGGGAAAGCCGGGCTTGTCTCAGGCTGTTTTCAGCAGGGGAGGAGAACTGCTGACCCGGACTGGGGATGTTGTCAGGCAGGGGAAAGAGCACTTCGAGGAGCTCCTGAACCCGAACAACACATCCTCTGTGGAAGAGGCAGAGCCCGAAGACTCGGGGCAATCTGCACCTATATCCCTGGCGGAAGTTGCTGAGGTAGTCAAAAAGCTCCTCAGTGGCAAGTCGCCAAGTGTGGATGAGATTCGCCCTGAGATGCTGAAAGCTCTGGACATTGTTAGGCTGTCTTGGCTGACACACCTCTTCAGTGTCATGTGGAGGTCAGGGACAGTACCCACAGAGTGGCAGACCAGGGGGAAAGGTCCCCATTTTCAAGAAGGGGGACCGGAGGGTGCACTCCAATTATCGTGGTATCACACTCCTCAGCCTCCCCGGGAAAGTTTACTCGAGGGTGCTGGAAAGGAGGCTCCGACCAATGGTCGAACCTTGGATTCAAGAGGAGCAATATGGCTTCCATCCTGGTCCTGGAACAGTGGACCAGCTCTTTACCTTAGCGGGGTTGCTGGTGGGGTCATGGGAGTTTGCCCATCCAGTGCACATGTGCTTTGTGGACTTGGAGAAGGCTTTCGACCGTGTCCCACGGGGAACCCTGTGGGGGGTACTGTGGGAGTATAGGGTACACACTTGTCACCGGTCCTGTTTGTGATATTCATGGACAGGATCTCAAGGCGCAGCCGAGGTGAGGAGAGTATCCGGATTGGTGACCTCAGAATTGCTTCTCTGCTTTTTGCGGATGACGTGGTTCTGCTGGCTTCATCGGCCTGTGACCTTCAGCATGCACTGGAGCGGTTTGCAGCCGAGTGTGAAGCGGCCGGGATGAGAGTCAGCACCTCCAAGTCCGAGGCCATGGTTCTCTGCCGGAAAATGGTGGATTGCTCCCTCCAGGTTGGGAGCGAGTCATTGCCCCAAGTGAAGGAGTTCAAGTATCTCGGGGTCTTGTTCACGAGTGAGGGTAGAAGGGAGCGTGAGATCGACAGGCGGATCGGTGCAGCGTCAGCAGTAATGCCTCCTGGGCGCCTTCCTTTGGAGGTTTTCCGGGCTCGTCCAACTGGGTGGAGACCCCGAGGTAGACCCAGAACCTGCTGGAGAGATTATATATCTCTCCTGACCTGGGAACGCTTTAGGATCCCACAGGAGGAGCTGGAAAGAGTTGCTGGGGAGAGGGACACCAGGAATATCCAGCTTAGCCTCAGTGACCCGATTCCGGATAAGTGGATGGAGATATATGGATGGATGAATGGATGCCAGTTCAATGAACACGACTGCACCATCCCTTTCTTAACATGTGCAGCAGATGAGCTTTCAATACTGGCTGTTGCCAAAGATATCACAGTATAGATGATAATTACTTCTGCCTCTTGCCAAAGATACCTCACCTTCGATTAAAAAATTGGCTTACAGTTATTGAATAGGAACAGCAGCAGCATAAACTTTTCAATTGAAGTTAAGCTTAACACTCAGTATGTTCAATTGGTCATCTTTGTATGAGTCAATTTAAGACATATTAAAGAGAAGATCTCCTACCTGAGCAAATCACACCAACAGCTGTAGAGTGAGGACAGAAGTTAAACCCAAATCCATGGTGGAGGCACTGTGTCAGGGAGGATTCGTTTCCAGAACAGCTCACATCACCCAACCAGATGGGCCCACTGCCCTGTCCAAAGTGGGCATTGCTGAGAACAGCCAGAGCTCTGCCACAGCCAGCCTGTCTACACACCACCTCAGCGTCGTTCATGTTCCAGAAGTAATCACACACCGTTCCCCACAGGCCAACATGGTAGATCTCCACTCTGCCAGAGCACTCGTTATCTCCATTTACCAGTCTGATCTGGGACTGGAGATTTACTGCAACAAACAGGGAAGTCCTGTGATTTATTTTCATCGAGTGTAAAACAAGCCATCAAATTTCAGGACCTGTAGCTTGCTTGAAAATGTTACCATACAGATATACTTGTATGCTAACATCAGCAAGTGAGCAGAAATTGTATTGTTATCTGGTCCATAATTATACCATAGTTTCGAAAACATTGACCTGTGTAACGTTTTTGGAGACAGACATAACATCTCGAGTTAAGTTGCAACATTACAGTATGTAGACTACAAGGATTAAAAGTATTGTGTTGATATTATTTACCGGAGGGTTCACAGAAACTATCTTTCTGGCTCAATTCTTTAAGCCTGCTATGTTCATGTAGCCCGTATGACCAATATACTACAACAGCAAGCCATATAGCCTAATATCTAATGAGCTGGATTGAAACGTTTTCATGTCATCAGAATTTACCAGTCATATGGCCTGTCTCTTTTCAGTCATTTTGATGGATTTAAATAGGTTTGTCAGTTCAAAATCAGCCGCAATGCACTTTACATCACTGAATCCAAGTTTCCCATGTGAAATCATTTTTAAATATTAAAAAGGTAGCAATGTGCGGGTTAAGCTTCCAGGAAAATGTGCATGTCAGTCAAAATTGCATTTGAGGTAGGCAGTGAGATGATTCCAAGATAGCCTTCAATATATTCAATTAAAGTGTCGACAAGATCATAGTTCATTCTATCAATAGGCTGACAGTGATATTCCAAGAAGGCTATACCTGAAAAATTAGTCAAGCTTTTTTTTACCATTTCCATCAGGATTTCTGATTATGCATTAGCTTTGTGTTCGGCAACGCTGGTCCACAGAAAATGCGAGACAAAAGTTGGGATCTACAGCTACTGCCTGGACTTAACTACCATCAAGATATCATTAAAAAAACATGTCTGGCATAGACGCAGAAGTATGGACCAAGAAAGGAGTGGCAAAACAGTACTTTTCATGAAGGTGGAGGATGCTATTGCACCATCCCTTCCTGAATGTGCTTACAAGATGAGCTTAAGCTTTCAATATTGACTGTAGCCAAATGTTGTACAGGATAGTGGATAATTAATACTGCTTCCCACCAAAGATACAGCTAACCTTTGATAATAAGACTGGCTTACAGTAAATAAATAGGAACATTAACATCCATCCATCCATTATCTGAACCCGCTTATCCTGATCAGGGTCGCAGGGGGGCTGGAGCCTATCCCAGCATACATTGGGCGAAAGGCAGGAATACACCCTGGACAGGTCGCCAGTCAATCGCAGGGCACACACACCATTCACTCACACACTCATACCAATGGGCAATTTAGACTCTCCAATCAGACTAACGTGCATGTCTTTGGACTGTGGGAGGAAACCGGAGTACCCGGAGGAAACCCACGCAGACACGAGGAGAACATGCAAACTCCGCACAGAGGCCCCGGCCGACGGGGGTTTCGAACCCAGGACCTCCTTGCTGTGAGGCTGCAGTGCTACCCACAGCACCATCCGTGCCACCGGAACATTAACATAAACATGTCAATTACAGTTCAGGTTAACACTGGGCAGGTTCACTTGTGCATCTTTGTAACCGACACTTTAAGGCAATTTAAAGAGAAGATTTCTTACCTGAGCAATTCACACCAGCATCTTCATGGTGACTACAGTTATAAGACCCAAATCCAGGGTGCTGGCACTGTGTCAGGGAGGATTCGTTTCCAGAACAGCTCACATCACCCAACCAGATGGGCCCACTGCCCTGTCCAAAGTGGGCACTGCTGAGAGCATCCAGAGCTCTGCCACAGCCAACCTGTCTACACACCACCTCAGCGTTGTTCATGTTCCAGGAGTTATCACACACCGTTCCCCACTGGCCAACATGGTTGATCTCCACTCTGCCAGAGCATCGATCACTTCCATTCACCACTCTGATCACTATATGAAACACATTTTTAACTGTCATGAAAAGATTGATGTTCTTGGGCAATTATTAAAAATACTTTCTTTACCTACAAGTCGGTTCATTCGGTTTAGGCACTTAAGGCTGTGGATCTGGTTTGTGGTCCTGACCGGACAATGTAGTGTCCATTCAGAGTAATTTACCCCTACTGTTTGATGAATTTGCATGTCAATGACTCCCCGGCACTGACCGTAGTAAATCCTGTGGTTTCACATTTTTTTCTGAAGCAAAGGTTTCTTTGTTTACATTTATTCATTCTCAGAGAAAGGGGGAGACAATGAGACCAATGACAACATGCCTCATAACTAAAGAAATTCTTTAAAGAAATAAAAAGTTTCCAAACTGTGATTTTAGTTGCCTAACTGTACACAGGTGAAACATAGAATTAAATAAGGTGTCACTTCTAGCAGTTTTCTCCTGTATTTCACTTTGGTTATTCATCAATTTCTCTGGTTTTGCTGTGGTATTCAGAATAAAGGCTAGATTGGAAATTAATGATGTCATCATGACCGACTCTCTCCAGTCATGTTGATGTTAAATGGGTTTGCCAGGTCAAAATCTGAAATGGCTTCCCATTTATACGATATTGGCCTTCAACCATCTTGATCGAGTGTTTGAATGCAGAAATCAAAATTTGCAGGGATTCCCGACTGGTGTGCCATCAGGTGAGGTCTGGTATGCCGTGTGAAAAACCATTTTTTTAAATGTAACAGTCCAAATGATTTTTTTTAACCCTTGTGTAGTCTTAACATTCTGTATACTCCCCATGTCCGAAGGGTCTAAAAGTACCCGCCTTCACTAAACCCCTAAAATAAAGCAGCTCCATTGATTTTCTATTTTGTCATCAAATTTCAAGTTTAAAAATGATCATTTAGGGGTTTTTCTCTGCTGTTAAAAATAGTGATGGGTCATGTTTGAGCCTGAAGACAACACAGGGGTTAATAACAACAAATCCCAGGGTTTCCCATGAATTAACTAAACTGTGGCAGCCTGCCAGTTCAATGAACGCTACTGCACCATCCCTTTCTAAATATTTGCAGCAGATGAGAGCAAGCTTTCAATACTGGCTGTAGCCAAAGGTTTTACAGGATGGATGATTATTAATTCTGCCCCCTTTGATTAAAAAACTGGCTTACAATTAATGAATAGGAACAGCAGCAGCATAAACCTTTCAATTGCAGTTAAGCTTAACACTCAGTATGTTCAATTGGTCATCTTTTTATGAGTCAATTTAAGGCATATTAAAGAGAAGATCTCCTACCTGAGCAAATCACACCAACATCTGTAGAGTGAGAACACAAGTTAGACCCAAATCCAGGGTGCTGGCACTGTGTCAGGGAGGATTCTTTTCCAGAACACCTCAAATGACCCAACCAGATGGGCCCACTGCCCTGTCCAAAGTGGGCACTGCTGAGAGCAGCCAGAGCTCTGCCACAGCCAGCCTGTCTACACACCACCTCAGCGTCGTTCATGTTCCAGAAGTAATCACACACCGTTCCCCACAGGCCAACATGGTAGATCTCCACTCTGCCAGAGCACTCGTTATCTCCATTTACCAGTCTGATCTGGGTCTGGAGATTTACTACAACAAACAGGGAAGTCCTGTGATTTATTCTCATTGAGTGTAACACAAGCCATCAAATTTCAGCACCTGTAGCTTGCTTGAAAATGTTACCATACAGATATACTTGTATGCTAACATCAGCAAGTGAGCAGAAATTGTATTGTTATCTGGTCCATAATTATACCATAGTTTCGAAATCATTGACCTGTGTAACGTTTTTGGGGACAGACATAACATCTCGAGTTAAGTTGCAACATTAGAGTATGTAGACTACAAGAATTAAAATTATTGTGTTGATATTATTTACCGGAGGGATCACAGAAACTAGCTTTCTGCCTCAATGTTCATGTTCATGTAGCCCATATAACCAATATACTACAACAGCAAGCCATATAGCCTAATATCTAATGAGCTGGATTGAAACCTTTTCAGGTCATCAGAATTGACCAGTCTTATGGCCTGTCTCTTTTCAGTCATTTTGATGGATTTAAATGGGTTTGTCAGTTCAAAATCAGCCGTATTGCACTTTACATCACTGAATCCAAGTTTCCCATATGAAATAAGTTTTAAATGTTAAAAAGGTAGCAATGTGCGGGTTATGCTACCAGCAAAATGTGCACGTCAGTCAAAATTGCATTTGAGGTAGGCAGTGAGATGATTCCAAGATAGCCTTCAATATATTAAATCAAAGTGTCTACAAGATCATAGTTTATTCTATCAATAGGCTGACAGTGACATTCCAAGAAGGCTATACCTGAAAAATTAGTCAAGCTTTTTTTTACCATTTCCATCAGGATTTCTGATTATGTATTAGCTTTGTGTTCGGCAGCGCTGGTCCACAGAAAATGCGAGACAAAAGCTGGGATCTACAGGTACTGCCTGGACTTAACTACCATCAAGATATCATTAAAAAAACATGTCAGTTTGTTTTCATCAATTTTTATATGCATGCTACTTAATCCCTAAATTATTACATTAAAGGGAAGATTGGAAAAATTGATGTCTGGCATAGATGCAGAAGTATGGACCAAGAAAGGAATGGCAAAACAGTACTTTTCATGAAGGTGGAGGATGCTGTTGCACCATCCCTTCCTAAATGTGCATACAAGATGAGCTTAAGCTTTCAATATTGACTGTAGCCAAATATTTTACAGGATAGTGGATAATTAATACTGCTTCCCACCAAAGATACAGCTAACCTTTGATAATAAGACTGGCTTACATTAAATAAATAGAAACATTGACATAAACATGTCAATTACATTTCAGGTTAACACTGGGAATGTTCAGTTGTGCATCTTTTTAACCGACAATTTAAGTCAATTTAAAGAGAAGATTTCCTACCTGAGCAATTCACACCAGCATCTTCATGGTGACTACAGTTATAAGACCCAAATCCAGGGTGCTGGCACTGTGTCAGGGAGGATTCGTTTCCAGAACAGCTCACATCACCCAACCAGATGGGCCCACTGCCCTGTCCAAAGTGGGCACTGCTGAGAGCATCCAGAGCTCTGCCACAGCCAGCCTGTCTACACACCACCTCAGCGTCGTTCATGTTCCAGGAGTTATCACACACCGTTCCCCACTGGCCAACATGGTAGATCTCCACTCTGCCAGAGCATTGATCACTTCCATTCACCAATCTGGTCACTATATGAAACACATTTTTAACTGTCATGAAAAGATTGATGTTCTTGGGCAATTATTAAAAATACTTTCTTTAGCTACTGGACGGTTCATTCGGTTTAGGTGCTTACGGCTTTGGATCTGGTTTGTGGTCCTGACCGGACAATGTCGTGTCCATTCAGAGTAATTTACCAGTACTGTTTGATGAATTTGCATGTCAATGACTCCCCGGCCGTGAGAGTAGTAAATCCTGTGGTTTCACATTTTTTTCTGAAGCAAAGGTTTCTTTGTTTACATTTATTCATTCTCAGAGAAAGTGGGAGACAATGCGACCAGTGACAACATGCCTCATAACTAAAGAAATTCTTTAAAAAAATAAAACGTTTCCAAACTGTGATTTTAGTAGCCTAACTGTACACAGGTGAAACAGAGAATTAAATAAGGTGTCACTTCTAGCAGTTTTCTCCCGTATTTCACTTTGGTTATTCATCAATTTCTCTGGTTTTGCTGTGGTATTCAGAATAAAGGCTGGATTGGAAATTAATTATGCCATCATGACCGACTCTCTCCAGTCCTGTTGATGTTAAATGGGTTTGCCAGGTCAAAATCTGAAATGGCTTCCCATTTATACTATATTGGCCTTCAACCATCTTGATCGAGTGTCTGAATTCAGAAATCTAAATTTGCAGGGATTTTAGGACAGGGTTTCCCAACTGGTGTGTCATCAGGTGAGGTCTGGTATGCCATCTGAAAAATCTCTTTCTTGGAATGTAACAGTTCAAATGATTTTTTCAACCCTTGTGTAGTCTTAACATTCTGTATACTCCCCATGTCCGAAGGGTCCAAAAGTACCCGCCTACACTAAACCCCTAAAATAAAGCAGCTTCATTGATTTTCTATTTTGTCATCAAATTTCAAGTTTAAAAAAGATCATTTCGGGGCTTTTCTCTGCTGTTGAACATAGTGATGGGTCATGTTTGAGCCTTAAGACAACACAAGGGTTGATAATAACAAATCCCAGTGTTTCCCATGAATTAACTAAATTGCGGCAGGCTGCCAGTTCAATGAATGCTACTGCACCATCCCTTTCTAAACATGTGCAGCAGATGAGAGCAAGCTTTCAATACTGGCTGTAGCCAAAGGTTTTACAGGATGGATGATTACTAATACTGTCTCTCGCCAAAGATACCACTCACCTTCCATTAAAAAACTGGCTTACAGTTATTGAATAGGAACAGCAGCAGCATAAACTTTTCAATTGCAGTTAAGCTTAACACTCAGTATGTTCAATTGGTCATCTTTTTATGAGTCAATTTAAGGCATATTAAAGAGAAGATCTCCTACCTGAGCAAATCACACCAACATCTGTAGAGTGAGAACACAAGTTAGACCCAAATCCAGGGTGCTGGCACTGTGTCAGGGAGGATTCGTTTCCAGAACACCTCACATCACCCAACCAGATGGGCCCACTGCCCTGTCCAAAGTGGACACTGCTGAGAACAGCCAGAGCTCTGCCACAGCCAGCCTGTCTACACACCACCTCAGCGTCGTTCATGTTCCAGGAGTAATCACACACCGTTCCCCACAGGCCAACATGGTAGATCTCCACTCTGCCAGAGCACTCGTTATCTCCATTTACCAGTCTGATCTGGGTCTGGAGA
Source organism: Conger conger (assembly GCF_963514075.1). Lineage (NCBI taxonomy): Eukaryota > Metazoa > Chordata > Actinopteri > Anguilliformes > Congridae > Conger > Conger conger. The sequence continues at coordinate 67,919,027 of NC_083763.1, forward strand.
TTTACTGCAACAAACAGGGAAGTCCTGTGATTTATTTTCATCAAGTGTAAAACAAGCCATCAAATTTCAGGACCTGTAGCTTGCTTGAAAATGTTACCATACAGGTATACTTGTATGCTAACATCAGCAAGTGAGCAGAAATTGTATTGTTATCTGGTCCATAATTATACCCTAGTTTCGAAAACATTGACCTGTGTAACGTTTTTTGAGACAGACATAACATCTCGAGTTAAGTTGCAACATTAGAGTATGTAGACTACAAGGATTAAAAGTATTGTGTTGATATTATTTACCGGAGGGTTCACAGAAACTATCTTTCTGGCTCAATTCTTTAAGCCTGCTATGTTCATGCAGCCCGTATGACCAATATACTACAACAGCAAGCCATATAGTCTAATATCTAATGAGCTGGATTGAAACCTTTTCATGTCATCAGAATTTACCAGTCATATGGCCTGTCTCTTTTCAGTCATTTTGATGGATTTAAATGGGTTTGTCAGTTTAAAATCAGCCGCAATGCACTTTACATCACTGAATCCAAGTTTCCCATGTGAAATCATTTTTAAATGTTAAAAAGGTAGCAATGTGTGGGTTAAGCTTCCAGGAAAATGTGCATGTCAGTCAAAATTGCATTTGAGGTAGGCAGTGAGATGATTCCAAGATAGCCTTCAATACATTCAATTAAAGTGTCTACAAGATCATAGTTCATTCTATCAATAGGCTGACAGTGACATTCCAAGAAGGCAATACCTGAAAAATTAGTTAAGCTTTTTTTTACCATTTCCATCAGGATTTCTGATTATGTATTAGCTTTGTGTTCGGCAACGCTGGTCCACAGAAAATGCGAGACAAAAGTTGGGATCTACAGCTACTGCCTGGACTTGACAACCATCAAGATATCATTAAAAAACTCATGTCAGTTTGTTTTCATCTATTTTTATATGCATGCTACTTAATCCCTAAATTATTACATTAAAGGGAAGATTGGAAAAATTGATGTCTGGCATAGACGCAGAGGTATGGACCAAGAAAGGAATGGCAAAACAGTACTTTTCATGAAGGTGGAGGATACTATTGCACCATCCCTTCCTAAATGTGCATACAAGATGAGCTTAAGCTTTCAATATTGACTGTAGCCAAATATTTTACAGGATAGTGGATAATTAATACTGCTTCCCACCAAAGATACAGCTAACCTTTGATAATAAGACTGGCTTACAGTAAATGAATAGGAACATTAATATAAACATGTCAATTACAGTTCAGGTTAACACTGGGAATGTTCAGTTTTGCATCTTTTTCACAGACAATTTAAGGCAATTTAAAGAGAAGATTTCCTACCTGAGCAATTCACACCAGCATCTTCATGGTGACTACAGTTATAAGACCCAAATCCAGGGTGCTGGCACTGTGTCAGGGAGGATTCGTTTCCAGAACAGCTCACATCACCCAACCAGATGAGCCCACTGCCCTGTCCAAAGTGGGCACTGCTGAGAGCATCCAGAGCTCTGTCACAGCCAGCCTGTCTGCACACCACCTCAGCGTCGTTCATGTTCCAGGAGTTATCACACACCGTTCCCAACTGGCCAACATGGTTGATCTCCACTCTGCCAGAGCATTGATCACTTCCATTCACCAATCTGATCGCTATATGAAACACATTTTTAACTGTCATGAAAAGATTGATGTTCTTGGGCAATTATTTAAAATACTTTTTTTAAGCTACTGGATGGTTCATTCGGTTTAGGTGCTTAAGGCTGTGGATCTGGTTTGTGGTCCTGACCGGACAATGTAGTGTCCATTCAGAGTAATTTACCCGTACTGTTTGATGAATTTGCATGTCAATGACTCCCCGGCCCTGACAGTAGTAAATCCTGTGGTTTCACATTTTTTTCTGAAGCAAAGGTTTCTTTGTTTACATTTATTCATTCTCAGAGAAAGGGGGAGACAATGCGACCAATGACAACATGCCTCATAACTAACGAAAATATTTAAAGAAATAAAAAGTTTCCAAACTGTGATTTTAGTTGCCTAACTGTACACAGGTGAAACATAGAATTAAATAAGGTGTCACTTCTAGCAGTTTGCTCCCGTATTTCACTTTGGTTATTCATTAATTTCTCTGGTTTTGCTGTGGTATTCAGAATAAAGGCTGGATTGGAAATGAATGATGTCACCATGACCGACTCTCTCCAGTCATGTTGATGTTAAATGGGTTTGACTGGTCAAAATCTGAAATGGCTTCCTAATTATACTATATTGGCCTTCAACCATCTTGATCAAGTGTCTGAATTCAGAAATCAAAATTTGCAGGGAATTTAGGACAGGGTTTCCCGACTGGTGTGCCATCAGGTGAGGTCTGGTATGCCATGTGAAAAATCTATTTTTTTAAAATGTAACAGTTCAAATTATTTTTTTTAACCCTTGTGTAGTCTTAACATTCTGTATACTCCCCATGTCCTAAGGGTCTAAAAGTACCCGCCTTCACTAAACCTCTAACATAAAGCAGCTTCATTGATTTTCTATTTTGTCATCAAATTTCAAGTTTAAGAAAGATCATTCCGGGGTTTTTATCCGCTGTTAAAAATAGTGATGGGTCATGTTTCAGCCTTAAGACAACACAAGGGTTAATAACAACAAATCCCAGTATTTCCCATGAATGAACTAAACTGTGGCAGCCTGCCAGTTCAATGAACGCTACTGCACCATCCCTTTCTAAACATGTACAGCAGATGAGAGCAAGCTTTCAATACTGGCTGTAGCCAAAGATTTTACAGGATGGATGATTATTAATACTGTCTCTCGCCAAAGATACCACTCACCTCTGATTAAAAAACTGGCTTACAGTTATTGAATCGGAACAGCAGCAGCATAAACCTTTCAATTGCAGTTAAGCTCAACACTCAGTATGTTCAATTGGTCATCTTTTTATGAGTCAATTTAAGGCATATTAAAGAGAAGATCTCCTACCTGAGCAAATCACACCAACATCTGTAGAGTGAGAACAGAAGTTAGGCCCAAATCCATCGTGGCTGCACTGTGTCAGGGAGGATTCGTTTCCAGAACACCTCACATCACCCAACCAGATGGGCCCACTGCCCTGTCCAAAGTGGGCATTGCTGAGAACAGCCAGAGCTCTGCCACAGCCAGCCTGTCTACACACCACCTCAGCGTTGTTCATGTTCCAGGAGTAATCACACACCGTTCCCCACAGGCCAACATGGTAGATCTCCACTCTGCCAGAGCACTCATTATCTCCATTTACCAGTCTGATCTGGGTCTGGAGATTTACTGCAACAAACAGGGAAGTCCTGTGATTTATTTTCATCGAGTGTAAAACAAGCCATCAAATTTCAGGACCTGTAGCTTGCTTGAAAATGTTACCATACAGATATACTTGTATGCTAACATCAGCAAGTGAGCAGAAATTGTATTGTTATCTGGTCCATAATTATACCATAGTTTCGAAAACATTGACCTGTGTAACGCTTTTGGAGACAGACATACCATCTCAAGTTAAGTTGCAACATTAGAGTATGTAGACTACAAGATTTAAAAGTATTGTGTTGATATTATTTACCGGAGGGTTCACAGAAACTAGCTTTCTGGCTCAATTCTTTAAGCCTGCTATGTTCATGCAGCCCGTATGACCAATATACTACAACAGCAAGCCATTTAGCCGAATATCTAATGAGCTGGATTGAAACCTTTTCATGTCACCAGAATTTACCAGTCATATGGCCTGTCTCTTTTCAGTCATTTTGATGGATTTAAATAGGTTTGTCAGTTCAAAATCAGCCGCATTGCACTTTACATTACTGAATCCAGGTTTCCCATGTAAAATCATTTTTAAATGTTAATAAGGTAGCAATGTGCGGGTTAAGCTTCCAGGACAATGTGCATGTCAGTCAAAATTGCATTTGAGGCAGGCAGTGAGATGATTCCAAGATAGCCTTCAATATATTCAATTAAAGTGTCTCCAAGATCATAGTTCATTCAATCAATAGGCTGACAGTGACATTCCAAGAAGGCTATACCTGAAAAATGAGTCAAGCTTTTTTTTACCATTTCCATCAGGATTTCTGATTATGTATTAGCTTTGTGTTCGGCAACGCTGGTCCACAGAAAATGTGAGACAAAAGTTGAGATCTACAGCTACTGCCTGGACTTGACAACCATCAAGATATCATTAAAAAACTCATGTCAGTTTGATTTCATCTATTTTTATATGCATGCTACTTAATCCCTGAATTATTACATTAAAGGGAAGATTGGAAAAATTGATGTCTGGCATAGACGCAGAAGTATAGACCAAGAAAGGAATGGCAAAACAGTACTTTTCATGAAGGTGGAGGATGCTGTTGCACCATCCCTTCCTAAATGTGCATACAAGATGAGCTTACGCTTTCAATATTGACTGTAGCCAAATATTTTACAGGATAGTGGATAATTAATACTGCTTCCCACCAAAGATACAGCTAACCTTTGATAATAAGACTGGCTTACAGTAAATACTTAGGAACATTAACATCCATCCATCCATTATCTGAACCCGCTTATCCTGATAAGAGTCGCAGGGGGGCTGGAGCCTATCCCAGCACACATTGGGCGAAAGGCAGGAATACACCCTGGAAAGGTCGCCAGTCTATCGCAGGGCACACACACCATTCACTCACACACTCATACCTACGGGCAATTTAGACTCTCCAATCAGCCTAACGTGCATGTCTTTGGACTGTGGGAGGAAACCGGAGTACCTGGAGGAAACCCACACAGACACGAGGAGAACATGCAAACTCCACACAGAGAGGCCCCGGCCGACGGGGATTCAAACCCAGGACCTCCTTGCTGTGAGGCTGCAGTGCTACCCACTGCACCATCCGTGCCGCCGGAACATTAACATAAACATGTCAATTGCAGTTCAGGTTAACACTGGGCAGGTTCACTTGTGCATCTTTGTAACCGACACTTTAAGGCAATTTAAAGAGAAGATTTCTTACCTGAGCAATTCACACCAGCATCTTCATGGTGACTACAGTTATAAGACCCAAATCCAGGGTGCTGGCACTGTGTCAGGGAGGATTCGTTTCCAGAACAGCTCACATCACCCAACCAGATGAGCCCGCTGCCCTGTCCAAAGTGGGCACTGCTGAGAGCATCCAGAGCTCTGCCACAGCCAGCCTGTCTACACACCACCTCAGCGTCGTTCATGTTCCAGGAGTTATCACACACCGTTCCCCACTGGCCAACATGGTTGATCTCCACTCTGCCAGAGCATTGATCACTTCCATTCACCAATCTGATCGCTATATGAAACACATTTTTAACTGTCATGAAAAGATTGATATTCTTGGGAAATTATTAAAAAGACTTTCTTTAGCTAATGGATGGTTCATTCGGTTTAGGCGCTTAAGGCTGTGGATCTGGTTTGTGGTCCTGACCAGACAATATTGTGTCCATTCAGAGTAATTCACCCATACCGTTTTATGAATTTGCATGTCAATGACTCCCCGGCCCTGACAGTAGTAAATCCTGTGGTTTCACATTTTTTCTGAAGAAAAGGTTTCTTTGTCTATATTTATTCATTCTCAGAGAAAGGGGGAGACAATACGACAACATGTAGACTCATACGTAAAGAAAAAACTTAACAAAATTGTAATTTTAGTAGCCTAAATGTAAGCAAATGAAACAGAGAATTAAATAAGATGTCACTTTCAGCAGTTTTCACCTGTATTTCACTTTGGTTATTCATTCATTTCTCTGGTTTTGCTATGGTATTCAGAATAAAGGCTGGATTGGAAATGAATTATGTCATCATGACCGACTCTCTCCAGTCATGTTGATGTTTAACAGGTTTGCCTGGTCTAGCCTCATGGACATTTACATAAGTGAAAAGGCTGTCTGAAATGGCTTCCTGTCTATATTATATTCGCCTTGAACCATCTTGATCTAGTGTCTGAATTCAGAAATAAAAGTTTCCAGGGATTTTAGGACAGGGTTTCTCAACTTGTGTGCCATCAGTTGGGTTCTGGTCTGCCAAGTGAAAAATAACTTTTAAAATATATTTATTTAAATAACAAACAGGCTTAGGGTTTTCCATGAATTAACTAAATAGTGGCAGCCTGCTAGTTTAATTTGTACTGCTAAAGTTTCAGAATGATGGCAAAATAATTTTTACTCACATAATGAACATGAATTAATGCTATTGCACCATCCCTTCCAAAACATGTGCAGGACATGACAGTGAGCTTTCAATACTGACTGTAGCCAAAGATTTTACTGGATAGTGAATAATTTACACTCCGTCCCGTGAAAGATACCACTCAACTTTGATAAAAATGGCTGATAGGTAATACAATAAATAGAAACATCAACACAATCATGTAAGTTGCAGTTAGGGTTAACACTGTTCATCTTTGTGTCAATTTAAGGCATAGTAAAGAGAATATCTCTTTCCTGAGCAAATCACACCAACATCTATATCGTATATAAGCTTAACACTCAGTATGTTCAATTGGTCATCTTTTAATAAGACATATTAAAGAGAAGATCTCCTACCTGAGCAAATCACACCAACATCTCTATAGTGAGGACAGAAGTTAGACCCAAATCCATGGTGCTGGCACTGAGTCAGGAAGGATTCGGTTCCAGAACAACTCACATCATCCAACCAGATGGGCCCGCTGCCCTGTCCAAAGTGGGCACTGCTGAGAGCAGCCAGAGCTCTGCCACAGCCAGCCTGTCTACACACTACCTCAGCGTCATTCATGTTCCAGGAGTTAGGACACACCGTTCCCCACAGGCCAACATGGTAGATCTCCACTCTGCCTGAGCACTCATTATCACCATTCACCAGTCGGATCGGGGTCCGGGCGCTGGCTACAACAAACAGGGAAGACCAATGAGTTCTGTGATTTATTTCCTATGAGTGTTGCACAAGCCAGAAAATTAAAATGCCTGTAGCTAGCATGATAATGTTAGTTACAGTTGCAAAGTATTCTACCATCAGCAAGTGAGCAGCAATTGTGTTGTTATCTTGTGCATAATGGATTCACATTCTTGTGTGATTATCAAGACTGCTTGGAGACTGCTTGCTGGCTTATTCGGCTAAGGCCTCACGCTGTGGTGCATGGGATGAGCCTAATTTCCTCAGATGAAATCTGGACTGTATCAGTGCCAACATTCCCTGGTAGCGCCTTAGGGCGATGTGCAACTGGTGATTGCGATCTACAACAAAGTGCATACCCATAACCAGGGATAAGAGTGCTGAATGACCTTAGCGGGAAGTACAATTTCAACTGCTACCTGTACAACAAAGATAAGGACCAGGGCCTATTTGAAAAAATTTTACGAACAAATAAACAAACAAACAACAAAGCAAAAGTGATCAAACTTAACTATCCAAACACTGCTTACCTAGCCAACTAAAAATACCGATACACAAAGTAAATCACAGAAAGACAACAATTAAGGTTCACAGGGAGGTAGGGAGGGATGGGGAGAGGTGCTGCTTGCTTCAGTTTGCGCTTGAAGGTGGGGAGAGATTATACCGTTCTGACCTTAACAGGGAGTTCATTCCACCACTGTGGAGCCAGAACAGACAGTAGTCGTGAGCGTGAGGTGGAGGTTCGGAGAGGGAGAGGTGCCAAGTGGCCTGTGGAGGCTGAACGAAGAGGTCTGGCAGGGGTGTACGGTCTGATGATTTTTTGGAGGTAAGCTGGGGAAGACCCCTTAACTGCTTGGAAGGCTAGCACCAATTTGATGCGAGCCACGACAGGCAGGGCTGGGAGGCCAGCCAAGAGGGAATTGCAGTAGTCCAGGCGGGACAGAACCATCGCTCGGACCAGGAGCTGGGTCGAGTAGGGGGTGAGAAAGGGGCGGATTCTCCGTATGTTGTATAGGAAGAAGCTGCATAATCGGGCGTGTAATTCAGTGTATAAAATAAAGACGTTACAAGATGGTAAAAAATGCTATCGTTTTTTATTGCCACAAGGGGGGTAACACCAGCAACATCATTAAACAACTTACAGCACCTGCCTTTTAAGCCCTTAGCAAGTCAACATGTGCAGTGCGAGGTATGTCAAAAAAACGAGCAGGCAGCTCCATACAGCCTTAAAGGTAACTGTCAATGTGATAATGCTTCAACAGAACAGAAGCTTAACTTAAAATTACAAATGCTTCTCAGAATAGATGAAATTTAAAAAAAACCTAGGGAGATGACCAAAGCCCTTGCCTACATGTTCAACCCAACAGACACATACATGTAAACAGAACAGTGTAGGGGAGGCGCTTCTCCTGACGCATTTAGCCCTAACAGTTTTTGTTAAGGAAAAGCAACATATTTACTTTCTCTGGCAGCAGCCGAGATCGCTCTGGACAGAGTGACGTCACGCTATACACTCGGATAAAATGGCACTGCGCATGTTTTAAAAAAGGGTCATTGAATTACTTATTATTTTTAATCCAGCTTTACTGGCAGTCTTAAACCTTTAAGGATGTATATATTAGGAATCAATCTTGTAAATGATTAACTTAATCTAGTATTTCACTTCCCCTTTAATGATTCATACACTCACCGTGACTTGATGAAGAAGCACTGTCGGAGTCTGCCTGCACGGAGGAGGGCACAGTGTTGTTAGTGTCTGCCGGGTTGCTAACTTTAGATGCGTTGTTTAACACGCCGCACTCCTTCAGCTTTATGCTATGGGTAGAATGCAAGTGTTTCATGATGTTGCTGGTGTTACCCCCCTTTGACGCAACTACTTTCTTGCATATATTGCATTGAGCCGAGGATTCATTGAGTTTGATGAAGTGAGCCCATACCTTGGAGCACTTAGCTCTGACGGCCGACATATTGACTACTAGAGAAAACAACGGGGCGACGGCGGCAGTGTCATAATTACGCGATGGTTAGGTAGACTCTTAAAAAATACCGAAAACAGTATCGTTTGTCCAGAATCTTTAGCGGTACTCTGGTACCGACCAATTAGGAACCGGTACCAAAAAATCCTGGCTCTCGGTACACATCCCTAGTTCTCGGAAAGGGACAGTCTGCTGTCCATCACCACGCTGAGGTTCCTTGCACTGGGTGATGGCGTGAGTGTGGTATCCCCAAGGGAAATGGAGAGATCCAGATGGGGAGAGGTATTAGCAGGGATGAATATCATTTCACTCTTACCTGGGTTGAGCTTTAGATGGTGGTTATCCATCCAGCTCTGGATGTCACTCAGGCAAGCAGAGATACAGGCTGAAACCTGTGTATCAGATGATGGGAATGAGATAAAGAGTTGGGTATCGTCCACATAGCAGTGGTAGGATAGCCCATGTGCAGTGATCACAGGGCCAATGGAACGAGTGTAAAGAGAAAAAAGAAGCGGGCCTAGGACTGAGCCCTGGGGAACTCCTGTGGCAAGGGGCTGAGGTGTCGATACCGTACCAGCCCAGGCAACCTGGAAGGAGCGATCAGAGAGGTAGCACTCAATCCAGTCCAGGGCTGTGCCACAGATGCCCATTGTTCACAGGGCGGACAGGAGGATGGAGTGATCCACAGTGTCGAAGGCAGCAGAGAGATCTAGAAGAATGAGGACAGAGGAGAGGGAGGCTGCTCTTGCGACATGGAGTGATTCACTGACGGAGAGGAGCGCGGTCTCTGTCGAGTGGCCCGATCTGAAGCCAGACTGATGGGGGTCTAGCAGGTTGTTGTTAGAAAAGAAAGAAGAAAGTTGAGTAGAAGCGGCTTGTTCTATGGTTTTAGAAAGAAAAGGAAAAAGAGATACTGGGTGGTAGTTCTGGATGATGGAGGGATCCAGAGTAGGCTTTTTTAGTTGAGGTGTGATGTGGGCCCTCTTGGAGGATGCTGGAAAACAGCCAGAAGACAGGGAGGAGTTGACAAGGGAGGTGACAAATGGGAGAATGTCGATAAGTGTGATAGTCTGGAGAAGAGAAGAGGGGATAGGGTCAAGGGCACAGGTTGTAGGGCAGCGGGAGAGCAGGAGTTGAGAGACATCAGTCTGTAAGGGGGGAGAAAGTGGAAAAGGAAGGGATGGGCCTAGAGGGGGGAAGGGCACAGAGAGGGGGGCGGTGGTTGTAAAGGATCTGCGGATGTCTGTGACCTTCTCATTGAAAAAATCAGCAAAGTCATCAGCAGCGAAGGAGGACTGAGGTGGAGGAGGCGGTGCACTGAGGAGAGAGGAGAAAATAGAGATCTCATGTTATAGGAGGGGTCTGCGGGGCCTCTGATGGTGTTCGGTGGGTGCTTAGCCAAAGAAGCAGGTACACAGCAGATAGCCCAGTTACAGAACTGTTCCCAAAAACAAGGCAAGAATGGTAGCAGTTAACAATTATTGTGCATTATTGTGAAAGCAGCAACATTCACCTGGTACTGTAGATATGTGTACATACAGTATATATACATATATATATATATATATATATATATATAGTACTGTGCAAAAGTTTTTTTTAATAGTTTATTTATATGAATTAACAAAACACATGACAAAACGCATGAACCGAAGAAGTGAATGAACAGAAGAAAAATCTAAATCAAATCAATATTTAGTGTGATCACCCTTTGCCTTCAAAACAGCATCAATTCATCTAGGTATACTTGCACACAGTTTTTGAAGTAACTTGGCAGGTAGGTTGTGCCAAACATCTTTGAGAACTAGCCACAGTTCTTCTGTGGATGTATGCAGCCTCAAATGCTTTTGTCTCTTCATGTAATCCCAGACTGAATCGATGATATTGAGATCAGGGCTCTGTGGGGGCAACTTCCAGGACTCCTTGTTCTTCTTTACACTGAAGATAGTTCTTAATGACATTGGCTGTATGCCTGGGGTCGTTGTCCTGCTGCAGAATAAATTTGGGGCCAATCAGATGCCTCCCTGATGGTATTGCATGATGGATAAGTATCTGCCTGTACTTCTCAGCATTGAGGAGACCATTCACTCTGACCAAATCCCCAACTCCATTTGCAGAAATGCAGCCCCAAACTTGCAAGGAACTGCCATGCTTCACTGTTGCCTGTACACACTCATTCTTGTCCCACTCCCAGCCCTTTGGCGAACAAACTGCCTTCTGCTACAGCCGACTCATCAGTCCAGAGATCCTGCTGCCATTTTTCTTCACACCAGTTCCTGTGTTTTCGTGCATAGTTGAGTCGCTTGGCCTTGTTTTCATGTTGGAGGTATGGTTTTTGGCCACAATTCTTCCATGAAGACATAATTCTTGGACCCTTGATGAAATAAAGCCATTTTGCCCACAAATGTGTTCTGTACTGTATCAGCATAATTTACAGCTGAATCTTGTTCCCACAGAGATCCATTCAAATGCAAAGAATTATAGTATCGCTTGTAGGACAACCTCAGAATAAGATATCCAGACTCTGGTGATGTTGATAGGTCACAGACATCAGGAAGTCATGCTGTGCAATGGATATGCAACCAAATACAAAACATGACTATTTTATTTGACATTATGTTAAATAGTTTAAAACATTGAAATGGGGGGCTATAAAAAGTGTATAAAAAGTGCTGTAATTACTACATGGTGCAACCAAAATATATAAAAATATATGAGAATCTGCACTTTGGCCACATATGAATTGCTTGATTACAAACAGTGGAAATAAAATATTAATCCAAACTTTTGACTGCTGATGTGTATTCATATAAGTTGTGATTTTTTGGGATTTGGATTGCATCAGGCAGTGGTACATTTGAATATGAGACAATTGTTCTGTTGGTGACATTGCTACCAGGTGGCAAACCCATATAAGAAAACTGGATGAACTGGTTCTCTTTTTTTACCCCTTTGATCAAGCCTCCTGGTTGCCAAGCCACCAGCACCATGAGACGTCTTGACACAGACATTCAGTGCTCTTGCAACCAACCTGAGAACTATGCCACCATTGTTGCGAGGTTTGGCCAGTTATAGACAAGCTGAAATCAAAATTCACTTTTTCCTCAATTTTGTCAATTTTAACCATACAAACATGTTTTAAAGTATATATTGTCACAATGTTGAATGTTTGTTGTTGACCACTAGATGTCACTAAACCTGATTTTGTCTTTACTTAGTTTTACTGCCTAATTATGCCTCTTGTTAACAGACCCACCTGCTCGCTGTTATCTGGTCATGTGAGTTGTTTAGCCAATTGTCTCACAGTATTTAAGCCTGGTCTTTTCACTCTGTCTTTGTTGAGTCTTCACTGAACGGTCTGTGAGTAACTTTGGCCTGAACCGCTGTAAACTTAAACTCTGATTGCCTCACCTGCTCTTTCCTCACTGTTGTAACTCTGTGATACTTGGATTGCCCTGTGGATTTGTTTGCCTTACCTGGATTGATCTTTTTGCCAACGTAACTAATCTCTGTACTCTGATTATTTGGATTACCCTTTGGATGTCTGGACTGTCAGATGTTTTTTGCCTTTGTGGATTTAAGGACTGAACTTTTGCTTTTGGATTTTTGTACAGTATCTTCTGAGCTTTCTGGAACTTTGACTTTTGGCAAAAATGCGGCGTTAACAGTGCAAAACTATGTCTTTAGAAGTATAAAATAAGATTCTGATGCATTGAAATTTCAGGTCTTGAGACGTTCATTATTAACGTCTGACCTGACAACTGAAATGAGCATGTAAGGAAAATAGCTGCCATCTCTTCTGTGGAGTCTGATGGCGGTTGTCTGCCTTAAGTTGCATTAAGGCAACCTTCTGTTTATTGACTGTCATGGACTCTTATACAATCCAGTAAATCAATGGACAAAGGACAAAGTACATGGAGCCAGGTTGCTGCCTTCGTCACAGGATGTTTAGACCCGGAGCCAGCGTCTCCGTGCACTATACCACCTGATTTCACTCAATAGCTTATCTGAATCAAGCAGGTAAAATAATTTGTGAAATCAGGTGGTGTAGCGCACGGTCAGAGCAAATGCCTGCTGACACTGCGGCCTCCAGGACGTGGAGTTGAGTACCGCTGTTAGTTATAGACATATTGCCTTTCTGTGGGATGAAGCACCGTCCAATGGGCTTCATTTATCAAACATTAGCGAAGTGTAATTGACCATAAAACCTTCAGAAATAATGTTGGATTCATCAAAGTTTTCAGATGTCACTTTTTTTGGTAGGATCCGAATTGAATATGACTGGATTAAACGTGAAAATGGGTCATGTTTAACTTGTGTAATCCTGATTAATTAATGCTTAATTGGAGTTGAATAAAACATACAAACAAAGTTTGCTACAAATAGGGTGTACAAATCATAGCTTAGACCTTTGTTGCTATTGCTGACCTCTTTACATTACATTAACATGTATTGCATTATTGGGAGATTTGGTGCTTGGTGTAAGTTTGTGCAACTCACTGGAGCCAGAACTCATAAGATCCACATGCCATTCCTGTCCAACTCCAGAACATGTTCAGGTGTTTGGGGACTGGCACAGGACAGTGAAACACATCTGTTAGCTCTCCTATACGTTTATAACTTTCTCTCCCCCTTTTAGGCCTGACACCCGGCCCTTGAGGAGGTAATTGGCTGCAGCCATAGTGATTACAATGGCTGTGAAACAAGCCTATTGTTTCTATTGTTATTTCTCAGCCTCACAATGGCTTCATTGACTCTCATTGGCACAACTCTAGTTCTCATGTTTTCAAGTGGCAATAACAGACTTATGCTTGCACTGAGGAATTCAGAAATCAGAAGCTGCTGAAAAGCCAACTGTCCATGGATCCAAGTATGATTTCATATAATAGTAATAGGGTCATGGTCTGGGATATTAGTTTCACTCACCCGATGGAGTAACCTTACTTAGGGCTCCCTGGTTCAGCTGTTACCTGGACAAAGGCAGCAGGCGAATGGTGTGTGCCTAGACCAGGCATGGAAACATACCATCTTTGTCAGGCAAGGAGAGGAGGCCCAGAATCTCACCAGAAGAACATTCCCAACACCAAACATGGAGTGGAGTGTGGAGAGGGACCTTGGTCAGCAGCTCCAGTTCACGAGGGAGATCAGCTACACTTCACTATGACCTGACACTGCAGCGTGATCATGGGAAGCCAGGCCCACTCTACTGATTGGCTTGGCCATTGGGAAGAGGGGACTAGATGTCAGTTTGTTTTTATCTGATATTGCTTAATGCACAGGCAGACAAGATTGGCTAAGTGAGCTGCTGAAGTCTGTTGTGGAAAAGCAATGACATTTTTCAAAAAGGACAGTTTGGATTAAACTGATTTTCTCTGCATTTGGAATGTTTTTGGAATTATACTGTATTGTGGATTTTGTTATTAGGACCCTTGCTGTGAAACGAAAACCAAAGCTAGTCTGATTTGTGCTGTCTGAAGTTCTAAAACGCTTGTTCTGTCACCTCACCCCAACAAAATAAGGAAGCATTGTCACTAAAACAGTGATTAAAAATGTGATTTAAGTGGTTAAACTAGATTCCTTGAGGGGGATTAGATGTCAGTTTGTGGTTATCTGATATATTAATGCACAGGCAGACAAGATTGGCAAGGTGAGCTGCTGAAGTCTGTTGTGGAAAAGCAATTACCGAGAAAAAGACTGGCACGCCCACTACAGTGCATGTTATTTACACAACGCATATCCACATCAGGAAAATCACAAGAGCTAGCCACAAACTCAACAATACAATCAAGAATAACCAAAGGAGCCCCTAGACATTGATAATAAAACTGGCTTAAAGTTAACAAATATGAATATTAACATAAACATGCAATTTACAGTTAGGCTTAACACTGTTCTTGTTCTTTTCTTTTTCAAAATGACGTTAAAGCAGGAATGTGGCAATAGACATTGAAGAGGTTATGTAAAGGACAAGGGAGGGTAAGCCACATATTGTTTTCTGATGACAGTCAGTCAGGCTTACCCCATATGGAGCAAAATACATTTTACATACATTTTAATATGTTTCTAATGCGTGTGAAAATATGTACAAATGCAAGGGAGGGTACGCCACATATTGTTTTCTGATGACAGTCAGTCAGGCTTACCCCATATGGAGCAAAATACATTTTACATACATTTTAATATGTTTCTAATGCGTGTGAAAATATGTACAAATGCCATTTCATATATTCTGTAATTAAGGCTCACCATTTTAACCGATTACCCAGGAAAAATTCCCAGATTTTTCAAAAAGGACAGTTTGGATGAAAGAGATTTTCACCCTGATTTTTTTGTTCCTCATATTTATGTTTCTCCGCATTTGCTATGTTTTTGAAATTACAATATTTGGTTGTCTGGACCCTTGCTGTGAAAAGAATACCAAATCTAGTCTGATTTGTGCTGTCTGTGAAGTTCTAAAATGGGGGAGGTCCCCACACGCTTGTTCTGTCACCTCACCCCAACAAAATAAGGAACCGTTGTTGCTAAAACAGTGATAAAAAATATTTATAGTATATTAATACAAAAAGAACCTATCCTGTGACCAGATTGATTGAACATTTCACCATGATTGAATGCAAATAAGCCCATTCTGGCCATGTGATTTAAGTGATTAAACTGGATTCCTTGAGGGGGATTAGATGTCAGTTTGTTTTTATGTGATATGGCTTAATGCACAATCAGACAAGATTGCAAGATGAGCAGGTGAAGTCTCTCATAATACCTCAGAAACCGCTGATCTCCTGGGATTTTTCACACACACTATCCTCTAGTTTGCAATAATGGCGCAAATAATTTATAATACAGTGAGCAGCAGTTCTGCAGACAGAAACATCTTGTTAAAGTGGATAGGCTATGGCGGTCTAAAGAAGTCGAAAAAAATAAGTCTAATGAATACCTAATAAAGTACTCACTGAGTCTATGTTTAGTAATGTATTCCCAATGTAGGTGAAATATATGATAAATATATTTTCAATACATTTATCAAGTATATTTCTAAATAGCATTCCAAATATATTTCAAAATGCAAATACATTTTGTACATTTCATCACACATTTTAAATGTAAACTGATGTTCTCCACTACCATATGTCACTGTGGATGATTGGAAAATAAATTCATTTCAAAATGCTGCTCAAGATCAGTGACACAGACAGGTGTGTAAATTTACCTGCATTCAGCTGTCCTTCACAGAGTCTGAGGAGGAGCAGGAGCCCAAAGACTGCAGTAGAGGAGTCCATCCTGAGCTCTGTTACCCAGCGCCAGTGTGGAGCACAGTCTTACTTAGCCTCCTACTTAGCCCTGCCTCACTGACAGGAATGTCACCTTTACTTCCTTCAAGTGACTGTGGGATATCATTGTTGTATACACTCACTTTATTAGGAACACCTGTACACCCGTAAGTGACTTCGACCGTTGAATGATTGTTGGTGCCAGACAGGGCGGTTTGAGAATCTCAGAAACTGCTGGGAAATCTCCTTGGATTTTCACATGCAACAATCTCTAGAATTTGCAGAGAATGGTGTGAAAAAGAAAAAAAAAACATCCAGTGAACAGCAGTTCTGTGGGCAGAAATGTGTTCTTAATGAGAGAGGTCAGAGCAGAACGGCCAGACTTGTCAAAGCAGACAGGAATGTGACAGTCACACAACTAACCCCTCCTTTTTCACCCCCTACTCGACCCAGCTCCTGGTCCAAGCGATGGTTCTGTCCCGCCTGGACTACTGCAATTCCCTCTTTGCTGGCCTCTCAGCATCCGCCATCAGACCCCTCCAACTTATCCAGAATGCAGCTGCTCGTCTGGTCTTCAACCTTCCCAAATACTCACATGTCACCCCCCTGCTTACTTCCCTCCACTGGCTGCCTGTCATGGCTCTCATCAAATTCAAAACATTGGTGCTGTTCTGGCTCCACGGTGGTGGAACAACCTTCAAGCGCCCACCTGAAGACGCACCTATTCAAGCAGCAGTGTTTGGATAGTTAAGTTTGGTCACTTTTGCTTTGTTTGTTTGTTTATTTGTTCGTTTAAAAAAAAAAAAAAAAAAAAAAAAAGGGCCTGGTCCTTATCCTTGTTGTACAGGTAGCAGTTGAAATTGTACTTCCCTCTAGGGTCTTTCAGTGCACTTATCCCTGGTTATGGGTTTGCACTTTGTTGTACGTCGCTCTGGATAAGAGCGTCTGCCAAATGCCATTAATGCAATGTAATGTACAGCAGTGGTATGCAGAGGAGCATCTCTGAACACACAATGCGTCAAACCTCTAAGTGCATAGGGTACAGAAGCAGAAGACTTAATACAGTGGTGTCCGATCTTATCCTAAAAGGGCCGGCATGGGTGCAGGTTTTTGTATTAAACCAGCATTAACACACCTGATTATACTAATGAACTAATTGTGGTCTTTAATCAAGTGATGAGTGATTAGTCCTGTGCTAAAACAACAACCTGCACACACACCATTACATTACATTACATGGCATTTAGCAGACGCTCTTATCCAGAGCGACGTACAATGAAGTGTAAATCAAACACAAGTCTAAGTGCGAAGAGGACCTGAGAGGACAACGAACCCTTCCTGGATAAGATTGGACACCCCTGACTTAATAAGTCAAAACAACAAGTCTAATAAAGTGTTTACTTAGAGTGTATATTCTAAGCCTGATAGCTCCATCAATTATGTTTTGACTGTGCTCAATTTTTTATGAAGTTTATTGCATTTTGCGATGAAACTTCATATTCATCACAAGACGGCACAATGTAACATATCAGTTAAGCAGACCATTGAATAAAGGTCCATTTTTCATCCATCCATTACCCAACAAGCTTATTCCTGGTCAGGGTTGCGGGGGTACATGAACTTGCCCCAGCACATGTTGGGTGAGAGGCACATATACACCCAGGACAGGTTCGCCATTCACTCACACGCAGAATATAATTTAGTGTGGGTAATTTAACCTCCAGTTTTCCTAATCAGCATGTCTTTGTGTTACGCCCCTGTAAGGGGGAATAGAATAAAAACACGGACACGATGTTGCTGCGATCAAGTCCAATGACCGAATGCAAGCAACACGTTGTTTCCCAACAGGTCTGAACGAGGCATTAGAGATCGACAACAGATTGAAGACTGGTAACTAAACTTGACGAGATAAGGAAACACTGCAAAAAGGAACTTCAAATGCATTTTCCCAAAACATTATGGAATCTAAATTCAAATTAGACTGTGCACTAGGCTATATCTAATAATGCATAGGCTATATCTCTTCAAGCTCCATCTTTTTAACCTCTTTTACCTGGTAGGTGAAGGCCAGAGCAATGGATTACAATAACCTGATCAGCAGATCAGAATGCACTTTTTAACTCAATCCTTTTTACAAAGCAATTAATTACCACATTTTTAACCTTGCATGAATTAACATGTATTTAACCTTTCATTGCAATCAATTACAGCATTTTAACTCAGCAATTTTAACTTACCCTTTTATAAAGTATCTTGTCTTTTTATACTCAGTGCACATCTAGTGTATGTTTTTAACATATATTTGACCATTCAGTGCATTCAGAATGACGTTGTTTTAACAACCATTACATTTGGACTGTGGCAGGAAACTGGAGTAACTAGAGGAAACGGATATGGAGAGGACACAAACACCATTACCTGACATTACATTTTATTTAGCAGATGCTTTTGTCCAAAGCGATGTACAAAAAAGTGCATAACAAGGTCATACAACAAACAACCAAACACATCAGATAAAGTACAGTTCGTATACGATTGGTTGTAAGGCCATAAACATACAGTATGTCCAGTACACAAGACAGAAAAGCAGTCTGTAACTGCTCTATCAAGACTAAAACTATAACTTGAGGAATTACAAAACAGAGACAAATACAAATTATAAAGACCTAAATTAAGGTATAAAATACAACGGGATTAGATAGACAGGTGAAAAACATGTGATAACAAAGAAGCGGACTCCTGCAGAGGAGTCAAGGTACAGTGTGAAGAGATGCGTCTTCAGACTGCGGTGGAAGAGCGAGTAAGCAGTTATTATGGGAATGAGGAGGTTGTTCCACCACTGGGGAGCTAGGGTGGAGAAGCTCCGTACTCAGGATAAGTGAGAGCCATTAATGCAGCTGGCAAAATGAGCAAGTCAGCCTGTGGCAGCAGAGCTGGTCCACACAGCATTCAAACTCTGGACCTTCTTGTGATGAGGCAACAGTGCCATCTACTGCACCACTGAGCTGCCTCACCATCCATTTTAAGCATGCAAAATAATATTTCAAAAACAAGAACATGAAAAACTACATCTTAAAATCATAAAAAACCTGCAGATATTCAAGGTTCTGAATTTTCTATTCCATTTTTCCAACCTCACATTCCTTCTCATAGTATTCAGGTCCATCTCCAACCACATGACCTTCAGTTCATACTTTCATTGGGCCCATTGACTGACCTGCACACATTCCACACCTAGTGCAAATGTAATGTAACAGTAACAGTGAAATCTTAGTATTTTGTTAAATAAAGCAACATAGATCGCTTTTGAGATAAAAAACTTCATTAATAATTACCCGAAGAACCAGAAGAGAGACAGCTAAATTCTGCAGAAGAACTGCAGAAGAACTGAGTACTATATACTGTAAAATTGAGACTAAATTTGAAAACACATAAAGCTGTTATTTGAACCACCTTTCTTTCAACCTCTGTGTCTTGCAGGTCTGTACCACTTTCTCCATGGTTCCTCATGGTTAAATTGTGTTTCCTACAGCTTGATAAGTTTACGAATTCTCAAAGAATTGATTGCACTGAAGTTGCCCTTTAAGTAAGCTTCGAGAGCAAGACTGGCCTGAGGGGGAGAAAACAGTTTGGAATTATAAATGTATTCAAATGTTTGCGTCCATTACTGTCGCGTGTAATTGTTTAAGACACAAAATGTTATAGCTAATTTAGTTTGTACAACTGCAAGCATGCATTTCATAAAGCCAGTGTTCTTTAATTCATATTTGCATTTTAGAATAGTTATTTTTTTATGTTGCAATATTAATTAATCAACAGGAAATCTGCTCTACATGGATACAAGTCTGCTTATGGTTAAAGGATTACATGATAGGTTGTAGGTGACAAATTAATAATGTATTCATCTTCAAGGGAAAATCAGTTAACTTATAGTTCATCCATGAACTCAAACCATATTGATTATGTGCGGCCCTGCAACTCTTATCAGGACGATTTTAGAATCTTAAGGCAGAAGAAACTGTGGTGTGCTGTGAGAAGAGTGCGGTTGGACCTACATTATAAAGGGCTGCTTCCACTTCCTGATCCCCTGTGCCTGATGGAATGAGGAGGGACACCTTCACCTTCACAGCTTTCAACACTAAGGGTCACAGAAAACAAATTACTTGCAGCTGTCCATACCAGAAGAGGAAGTTAGAGTTAAAACAAACAGCTGAACATACTTCTTTCATATTACAGCAAAAAGTAATTACCATATTAGAGATGACAAACTCATATACAGTCGATGATCTAAATGTTTTCCCAAATTCTATCCAACTAATGTAAATCTTTACTTTCAAAAATGTGCACTAGGTAAAATGTGTTATTTCCAACCTTAAAAAAATGTTTGCACTCAATCAGGTGTGTAATCAGAATTTTTTTTTTCAATGAAAGACCTCTATATACACTCGCTGAGCCCTTTATTCGGAACATTTTTACTTTAATACACCTAACTAATCATGCTATTATCTGATAAACCATTTGTGTGTAGTGAGTGCATCATTTTAACCATGTGCGTTGGTATCGCTGCGGGCCGTTCCACTAGACGTGGTAAAGTAGATTTTTTTTGGCAGCATCATGCTTTGGGGGTGGAGAACATGGTGGTGGCAGCATCAGGTTCTGGGGGCTGTAGAACATGGTTGAGCCACCATCATGCTTTGGGGGCTGTAGAACATGATAGTAACAGCATCATGCTTTGGGGGCTGTAGAACATGATAGTAACAGCATCATGCTTTGGGGGCTGTAGAACATGATGGTAACAGCATCATGCTTTGGGGGCTGTAGAACATGGTGGTAACAGCATCATGCTTTGGGGGCTGTAGAACATGGTGGTAGCAGCATCATGCTTTGGGGGCTGTAGAACATGGTGGTAACAGCATCATGCTTTGGGGGCTGTAGAACATGGTGGAGGCAGCATCATGCTTTGGGGGCTATAGAGCATGGTGGAGGCAGCATCATGCTTTGGGGGCTGCTTTTGTCCTCAGCTGGGACAAGGGTTCTAGTCAGGATAGAGGGATAAAATATGAAGATATAAAAAGTCTTGACTTGCTGCTGTAATAAAAGCAAAACTATTAGTTGACTAGTGAACAGGATTGTCCATCTAATTGTGTTCTAGAAAGTTAGATATCGGATTTAAAATGATTTAAAATAATTCAATATTTTGTTATGTTTTCTTGAGAAAAGTTACATTGTTCATTCGTGCGAGCCAGTGCAGGAGAGCCTTCAGCTCTTCTGAAGGAGAGGTTCAAAAGTGTTAGACTAATTCCATTCTCAGATTGCTTCATGCATTTATTTTTTATTTATTTATTTTTTTTCTGCCCCCACTAGGTTTGTTCCATTATCTGATCTTATAATTGATACTTGACCTCTCCTTGCTATAGAAACACCTTAAAGGATTTATATATTAGTCGGTATCGAGTGACCAAGGAATTTCTATGTGAACTGCTGTGTGAGGCATGTGAACAACATGCCATATCTTTTGACTAAACTTTGTCTACCTTTGGCTTCAAAAGGCCTAAAATAACCCCCTCCGAGGAATCGCCACCTTAACGTGGTGGAGGGGTTTGTGTGTCCCAGTGATCCTGGGAGCTAGGTTGTCGGGGGCACTGTTAGCCCCCAGTAGGGTCTCCCAAGGCAAATTGGTCCCGGGGGAGGGGCCGGACTAAGAGCGATTCAAAGACTCCCATGATACGGCCACACAAAGACCCAGTTACCTCGCCCGGAAAAGGGAAACCGGGGCCCCCTGCTGGAGCCAGACCCGGGAGGGGAGCTCGTCGGCGAGCGTCTGGTGGCCGGGCCTTATCCCATGGGGCCCGGCCGGGCACAGCCCGAACTGGTCACGTGGGGTCGCCGCCCTGTGGGCTCACCACCTGCAGGGGTCGGCATCGGAGTCGGGTGCTTTGCCCAACGGGCAGTAGGCAAAGGCGGGGATCCGGGCGTGCTAATCCTCGGCGTCGCAGACTGGTTCTGGGGACGTGGAACGTCACCTCTCTGGTGGGGAAGGAACCGGAGCTAGTGCGGGAGGCAGAGCGGTACCAACTAGATATAGTTGGGCTCACCTCCATGCACAGTACTGGTTCCGGAACCAAACTCCTGGAGAGGGGCTGGACTCTGTTCTTTTCTGGAGTTGCTCAAGGTGAGAGGCGCCGGGCGGGTGTGGGGATACTCACAAGCCACCGGCTGAGCGCCACTGTGTTGGAGTTCCACCCGGGGAACGAGAGGGTCGCCTCTCTGCGACTACGTGTCGCTGGGGGGAAGGCTCTGACTGTCATTTGTGCTTATGCACCAAATGGCAGTTCAGAGTATCCGGCCTTCTTGGAGTCACTGGGCGGCATCCTGGAAAGGGTGCCACCCGGAGACTCCGTAGTTCTGCTGGGCGACTTCAACGCTCACGTGGGCAATGACGGAGAAACCTGGAGGGGGGTGATTGGGAGGAACGGCCTGCCTGATCTGAACCCAAGCGGTGTTTTGTTATTGGACTTCTGTGCTGGTCATGGATTGTCGATAACAAACATGTTCGAGCATAGGGTAGCTCATAAGTGTACTTGGTACCAGAGCACCTTAGGCCAAAGATCGATGATCGACTTTGTGGTCATATCATCAGACCTGCGGCCGTATGTCTTGGACACTCGGATGAAGAGAAGAGCAACTGATCACCACCTGGTGGTGAGTTGGATCAAGGGCCGGGGAGGCTGCCGGACAGACCCGGTAAACCCAAACGTGTAGTGAGGGTGAACTGGGAACGTCTGGCGGAGGCCCCTGTTCGCGAGGTCTTCAAATCCCACCTCCGGAAGAACTTCTCACGCATCCCGGGGGAAGCTGGGTACATGGAGTCCGAGTGGGCCATGTTCAAAGCCTCCATTGCAGAGGCGGCAAGCAGGAGCTGTGGCCAGAAGGTCATCGGTGCCTGTCGGGGCGGCAACCCAAGAACCCGCTGGTGGACACCAGCGGTGAGGGAGGCCGTCAAGCTGAAGAAGGAGGCCTTTCGGGCTTGGCTGGCCCGGGGGTCCCCTGAAGCAGCAGACAGGTACCGGGTGGCCAGAAGGGCTGCGGCTTCGGCAGTCGCTGAAGCAAAAACCCGGGTATGGGAGGAGTTCGGGGAGGCTATGGAGAAGGACTTTTGGTTGGCCTCGAGGAAGTTCTGGCAAACCATCCAACGACTCAGAAAGGGAAAGCAGGGCTTGTCTCAGGCTGTTTTCAGCAGGGGAGGAGAACTGCTGACCCGGACTGGGGATATAGTCGGGCGGTGGAAAGAGCACTTCGAGGAGCTCCTGAACCCGAACAACACGTCCTCTGTGGAAGAGGCAGAGCCTGAAGACTCAGGGGAATCTGCACCTATATCCCTGGCGGAAGTTGCTGAGGTAGTCAAAAAGCTCCTCAGTGGCAAGTCGCCGGGTGTAGATGAGATTCGCCCGGAGATGCTGAAGGCTCTGGACATTGTTGGGCTGTCTTGGCTGACACGCCTCTTCAGTGTCGCGTGGAGGTCGGGGACAGTACCTGTAGAGTGGCAGACCGGGGTAGTGGTCCCCATTTTCAAGAAGGGGGACCGGAGGGTGTTCTCCAATTACCGGGGTATCACACTCCTCAGCCTCCCTGGGAAAGCTTACTCTAGGGTACTGGAAAGGAGGCTCCGACCAACGGTCGAACCTCGGATTCAGGAGGAGCAATGTGGCTTCCATCCTGGCCGTGGAACGGTGGACCAGCTCTTTACCTTGGCAGGGTTGCTGGCGGGATCATGGGAGTTTGCCCATCCAGTCCACATGTGCTTTGTGGACTTGGAGAAGGCTTTCGACCGTGTCCCCCGGGGAACCCTGTGGGGTGTACTGCGGGAGTATGGGGTACCAGGGCCGTTGTTACGAGCCATCAGGTCCCTGTATAACCAAAGTGAGAGCTGTGTCCGCATTCTCGGCACAAAGTCAAGCACGTTTCCGGTGGGTGTTGGACTCCGCCAAGGTTGCCCCTTGTCACCGGTCCTGTTTGTGGTATTCATGGACAGGATCTCAAGGCGCAGCCGAGGTGAGGAGAGTGTCCGGTTTGGTGACCTCAGAATCGCATCTCTGCTTTTTGCGGATGATGTGGTTCTGCTGGCTTCATCGGACCGTGACCTTCAGCACACACTGGAGCGGTTTGCAGCCGAGTGTGAAGCGGCCGGGATGAGTCAGCACCTCCAAGTCCAAGGCCATGGTTCTCTGCCGGAAAATGGTGGATTGCTCCCTCCGGGTTGGGAACGAGTCTTTGCCCCAAGTGAAGGAGTTCAAGTATCTCGGGGTCTTGTTCACAAGTGAGGGTAGAAGGGAGCGTGAGATCGACAGGTGGATCGGTGCAGCGTCAGCAGTAATGCGGGCGTTGCACCGGACCGTTGTGGTGAAAAGGGAGCTGAGCCGGAAGGCGAAGCTCTCGATTTACTGGTCGATCTACGTCCCAACCCTCACCTATGGTCACGAGCTTTGGGTAGTGACCGAAAGAACGAGATCGCGTATACAAGCGGCCGAAATGAGCTTCCTCCGTAGGGTGGCCGGGCTCAGCCTTAGAGATAGGGTGAGGAGCTTGGACATCCGGAGGGAGCTCGGAGTAGAGCCGCTGCTCCTTCACGTCGAAAGGAGCCAATTGAGGTGGTTCGGGCATCTGATCTGGATGCCTCCCGGGCGCCTCCCTTTGGAGGTTTTCCGGGCTCGTCCAACTGGGCGGAGACCCCGAGGGAGACCCAGAGCCCGCTGGAGAGATTATATATCTCTCCTGGCCAGGGAACGCCTCGGGATCCCCCAGGAGGAGCTAGAATGCGTTGCTGGGGAGAGGGACACCTGGAATACCCGGCTTTGCCTACTGCCCCCGCGACCCGACTCCGGATAAGCGGGTGATGATGGATGGATGGATGGCCTAAAATAACCTATGCCCTCATTTGTAAACATTGGCTTATCTGGATGTAAACGATCATGAGGTCAGTACTTTTGCTTGAGTCCATTTTCATGTGACACACTGATCAGTTTTGAAAATGCATGATTCCTAACACTGTGTGCAGTTTCTTTGTGAATGTGTCAAATGAATGTTGTAGACATAAGGAAGTCTGACCACATGAGCTCAACACCCAGAATCAGAATCGCAATAGACCAATAGACCAATTTTCTGATAAAAACTTGATTCTGGCTGTCTGAGATTACATGAAGAGCTAAACGAAAGTGACACAACTGAAGTCTGAAGAAGAATTGTGGAAGTTCTCTGATATGTTTGGAACAACTTACCAGCTGATTTATTTTATTTTTCTTTCTTTCTTTTCAGTTTTAAAAGTGAAGGGTGGTCAGAACAAATATTGATTGGACTATTAATTCAAATGTAGTGCTTTTAAAACTTTAAAGCTTACCTCAGTGTCCAATGAATTCACCATGGAAACAGGGCAAAATCAGGCTAATGGACATTTACAAAACTGAAAAGGCTGTGTCTGAAATGGCTTCCTATTTACACTATATTGGCCTTCAAACATCTTGTTCTAGTGTCCAAATTCAGAAATCAAAATTTGCAGGGATTTTAGGGCAGGGTTTCCCAAATGCAGTGCAATCAGGTGAGGTTGATACTGGCTGTATGGATGGATGATAATTACTACTGCTTCTCACCAAAGATACCACTCACCTTCAAGTAAAAAACTGGCTTACGAATGAATAGGAACAGCAGCAGCATAAACTTTTTAATTGCAGTTAAGCTTAACACTCAGTGTGTTCAAATGGTCATCTTTTTATGAGACAATTTAAGACATATTAAAGAGAAGATCTCCTACCTGAGCAAATCACACCAACATCTGAATTGTGAGAACATAAGTTCCCAAACCCACGGTGCTGGCACTGTGTCAGGGAGGGTTCGTTTCCAGAACAGCTCACATCATTCAACCTGATGGGCCCACTGCCCTGTCCAAAGTGGGCACTGCCGACAGCAGCCAGAGCTCTGCCACAGCCAGCCTGTCTACACACCACCTCAGCGTCGTTCAGGCTCCAGAAGTTATCACACACTGTTCCCCACTGGTCAAAAAGGTAGATCTCCACTCTGCCAGAGCACTCGTTATCTCCATTTACCAGTCTGATCTGGGTCTGGAGATTTACTACAACAAACAGGGAAGATTTATTTTCTATGAGAGCAACACAAGCCATCAAATTTCAGCACCTGTAGCTTGCTTGAAAATGTTATCATACAGAAATATAATTATAAGTATGCTAACATCAGCAAGTGAGCAGAAATTGTATTGTTATCTGGGG
Organism: Conger conger; assembly: GCF_963514075.1. NCBI lineage: Eukaryota > Metazoa > Chordata > Actinopteri > Anguilliformes > Congridae > Conger > Conger conger. Next base: position 67,945,434 of record NC_083763.1, read on the forward strand.
CATAATTATACCATAGTTTCGAAAAGATTGTCCTGTGTAACGTTTTTGGGGACAGACATAACATCTCGAGATAAGTTGCAACATTATAGTATGTAGACTACAAGGATGAAAAGTATTGTGTTGATATTTTTTACTGGAGGGATCACAGAAACTAATTTTCTGGCTCAATTGTTTAAGCCTGCTATGTTCATGCATAAACTATAACAGCGAGCCATATAGCTCAATATTTAATGAGCTGGATTGAAACCTTTTCATGTCATCAGAATTTACCAGTCATATGGCCTGTCTCTTTTAAGTAATTTTGATGGATTTAAATGGATTTGTCAGTTCAAAATCAGCCGTATTGCACTTTACATAACTGAATCCAAGATTCCCGTGTGAAATAAGTTTTAAATGTAAAAAATGTAGCAATGGTTGAATGTAGCGGGTTATGCTACAAGCAAAATGTGCATGTCAGTCAAAATTGCATTCAAGGTAGACAGTGAGATGATTCCAAGACAGCCTTGAATATATTAAATCAATCAAAGTGTCTACAAGATCATAGTTTATTCTATCAATAGGCTGACAGTGACATTCCAAGAAGGCTATACCTGAAATATTTGTCAAGCTTTTTTTACCATTTCCATCAGGATTTCTGATTATGTATTAGCTTTGTGTTCGGCAACACTGATCCACAGAAAATGCGAAACAAAAGTTAGGATCTACAGCTACTGCCTGGACTTGACTACCATCAAGATATCATTAAAAAACTAATGTCTGTTTTCATCTATTTTTATATGCATGCAACTTAACCCCTAAATTATTACATTAAAGGCAAGATTGGAAAAATGTATGTCTGCCATAGACGGAGAAGTATGGACCAAGAAAGGCATGGCAAAACAACACTTTTCATGAAGGTGGAGGATGCTATTGCACCATCCCTTCCTAAATGTGCATACAAGATGAGCTTAAGCTTTCAATATTGACAGTAGCCAAATATTTTACAGGATAGCGGATAATTAATACTGCTTCCCACCAAAGATACAGCTAACCTTTGATAATAAGACTGGCTTACAGTAAATAAATAGGAACATTAAAATAAACATGTCAATCACAGTTCAGGTTAACACTGGGAATGTTCAAATGTGCATCTTTGTAACAGACACTTTAAGGCAATTTAAAGAGAAGATTTCCTACCTGAGCAATTCACACCAACATCTTCATGGTGACTACAGTTGTAAGACCCAAATCCAGGGTGCTGGCACTGAGTCAGGGAGGATTCGTTTCCAGAACAGCTCACATCACCCAACCAGACGGGCCCACTACCCTGTCCAAAGTGGGCACTGCTGAGAGCATCCAGAGCTCTGCCACAGCCAGCCTGTCTACACACCACCTCAGCGTCGTTCATGTTCCAGGTGTTATCACACACCGTTCCCCACTGGCCAACATGGTTGATCTCCACTCTGCCAGAGCATTGATCACTTCCATTCACCAATCTGATCGCTATATGGAACACATTTTTAACTGTCATTAAAAGATTGATATTCTTTGGAAATTATTAAAAATACTTTCTTTAGCTACTGGATGGTTCAATCGGTTTAGGCACTTAAGGCTGTGGATCTGGTTTGTGGTCCTGACCGGACAATGTAGTGTCCATTCAGAGTAATTTATCCGTACAGTTTGATGAATTTGCTTGTCAATGACTCCCCGGCCCTGACAGTAGTAAATCCTGTGGTTTCACATTTTTTTCTGAAGCAAAGGTTTCTTTGTCTATATTTATTCATTCTCAGAGAAGGGGGAGACAATGCGACCAACGACAACATGCCTCATAAGTAAATTATTATTATTATTTTTTTTTTAAGTTCCAAACTGTGATTTTAGTAGCCTAACTGCACACAGGTGAAACAGATAATGAAATAAGATGTCACTTCTAGCAGTTTGCACTTGTATTTCACTTTGGTTATTCATTCATTTATCTGGTTTTGCTATGGCATTTAGAGTAAATGCTGGTTTGGAAATGAATTATGTCACCATGACCGACTCTCTCCAGTCAGGTTGATGTTTAACGGGTTTGCCTGGTCAAAATCAGCCTCATGGACATTTATATGAATGAAAAGGCTATCTGAAATGGCTTCCCATTTATACTATATTGGCCTTCACCATCTTGATCTAGTGTCTGAATTCAGAACATGTAGACTCATAACTAAAAAAATTCTGAAAAAAACAAGTTACCAAAGTGCAATTTTAGTAGCCAAACTGTATACAGGTCAAACAGAGAATTAAATGAGATGTTACTTCAAGCAGTTTTCACCAGTATTTCACTTTGTTTATTTAATAATTTATCTGATGATAGTTCGTGATGACATTTAGAATGAAGGCTGGATTGGAAATTAATGTCATCATGACGGACTCTCCAATCATGGTGATGTTAAATGGGTTTGCCTGGTAAAAAACTGATATGGTTTCCTATTTATACTCTATTGGCCTAAAGCCATCTTGATCTGGTGTCTGAATTCAGAAATTGAAATTTGCAGGGATTTGAGGACAGGGTTTCCCAACTGGTGTGCCATCAAGTCAGGTCTTGTGTGCCATGTGAAAAATCCCTTTTGAAAAAAGTCAAAGGTTCAAATATTTTTTTAAATAACAAACAAATCCCAGGGTTCTCTATTTATTAACTAAATGGTGGCAGCCTGCCAGTTTAATTTGTCCCACTAGTGTCAGAACATACTCCATGATCACAAATGCTCTGTCCCTTACTATACGTGTGCATGGATGAGAGCGAGCCTTCGATACTGACTGAAGCCAAAGATTGTACTGGATAGTGGATAATTAACACTGCCTCCTGCTAAAGATACCACAAAACTTTGATAAAAATAGCTGATAGGTAATACAATAAATAGAAACATAAACACAGTCATGTCAGTTGCATTTATGGTTAACACTGTTCATCTTTGTAACAGTCAATTTAAAGCCTATTAAAGAGAAGATCTCCTACCTGAACAAATCACACCAACATCTCCATTGTGAGCACAGAAGTTCGACCCAAATCCATAGTGCTGGCACTGAGTCAGGGAGGATTCGTTTCCAGAACACCTCACAAGATTCAACCAGACGATCCCACTGCCCTGTCCAAAGTGGTTACTTCTGACAGCACCCAGAGCTCTGCCACAGCCAACCTGTCTACACACCACCTCAGCGTCGTTCAGGTTCCAGAAGTCATAACACACCGTTCCCCACTGGCCAACATGGTAGATCTCCACTCTGCCAGAGCACTCATTATCTCCATCTACCAGTCTGATCTGGGTCTGGGGATTTACTTCAACAAACAGGGAAGTCCTGTGATTAATTTTCGACGAGTGAAACACAAGCCATCAAATTTAAACACCTGTTGCTTGCTTGAAAATGTTACCATACAGATATACTTGTATATTAACATCAGCAAGTGAGCAGAAATTGTATTGTTATGTGGGGCATAATTATAGCATAGTTCTGAAAACATTGTCCAGTGTAACGTTTTTTGGGGACAGACATAACATTTTGAGTTAAGTTGCAACATTATAGTATGTAGACTACAAGGATGGAAAGTATTGTGTTGATATTATTTACCGGAGGGATCACAGAAACTAGATTTCTGGTTCAATTGTTTAACCCTGCAATGTTCATGCAGCCAGTATGACCAATATATTACAACAGCAATCCATACAGCTCAATATGTAATGAGCTGGATTGAAACCTTTTCATGTCATCAGAATTCACCAGTCATATGGCCTGTGTCTTTTCAGTCATTTTGTTGGATGTAAATGGGCTTGTCAGTTCAGAATCAGCCGTATTGCACTTTACATAACTGAATCCAAGTTTCCCATGTGAAATAAGTTTTAAATGTTAAAAAGGTAGCGGGTTATGCTATCTGCAAAATGTGCATGTCAGTCAAAATTGCATTTGAGTTAGCAGTGAGATGATTGCAAAACAGCCTTGAATATATTAAATCAATCTAAGTGTCTACAAGATCATAGTTTATTCTATCAATAGGCTGACAGTGACATTCCAAGAAGGTTATACCTGAAAAATGAAAAAAAGCTTTTTTTACCATTTCCATCAGGATTTCTGATTATGTATTAGCTTTGTGTTCGGCAGCGCTGGTCCACAGAAAACGCGTGACAAAAGTTGGGATCTACAGCTACTGCCTGGACTTGACTACCATCAAGATATCATTAAAAAACTAATGTCAGTTTGTTTTCATATATTTTTATATGCATGCCACTTAATCCCTATATTATTACATTAAAGGCAAGATTGGAAAAATTGATGTCTGGCTTAGACGGAGATGTATGAACCAAGAAAGGAATGGCAAAACAGCACTTTTCATGAAGGTGGAGGATGCTATTGCACCATCCCTTCCTAAATGTGCACACAAGATGAGCTTAAGCTTTCAATATTGACTGTAGCCAAATATTTTACAAGATAGTGGATAATTAATACTGCTTCCCACCAAAAATACAGCTAACCTTTGATAATAAGACTGGCTTACTGTAAATAAATAGGAACATTAACATAAACATGTCAATATCAGTTCAGGTTAACACTGGGAATGTTCAAAAGTGCATCTTTGTAACAGACACTTTAAGGCAATTTAAAGAGATTTCCTACCTGAGCAATTTACACCAGCATCTTCATGGTGACTACAGTTATAAGACCCAAATCCAGGGTGCTGGCACTGAGTCAGGGCGGATTCGTTTCCAGAACAGCTCACATCACCCAACCAGATGGGCCCACTGCCCTGTCCAAAGTGGGCACTGCTGAGAGCATCCAGAGCTCTGCCACAGCCAGCCTGTCTACACACCACCTCAGCGTTGATCAGGTTCCAAGAGTGATCACACACCGTTCCCCACTGGCCAACATGGTAGATCTCCACTCTGCCAGAGCATTGATCACTTCCATTCACCAATCTGATCGCTATATGAAACACATTTTTAACTGTCATGAAAAAATTGATATTCTTGGGCAATTATTTAAAATACTTTCTTCAGCTACTGGATGGTTAATTCGGTTGGGGCGCTTAAGGCTGTGCATCTGGTTTGTGGTCCTGACCGGAAAATGTAGTGTCCATTCAGAGTAATTTACCTGTACTGTTTGATGAATTTGCATGTCAATGACTCCCCGGCCCTGACAGTAGTAAATTCTGTGGTTTCATATCTTTTCTGAAGCAAAGGTTTCTTTGTCTATAATTATTCATTCTCAGAGAAAGGGGGAGACAATGCGACCAACGTCAACATGCCTCATAACTAAAGAAATTCTTTGAAAAAAAATAAAAGTTTCCAAACTGTGATTTTGGTAGCCTAACTGGATACAGGTGAAAAAGATAATTAAATAAGGTGTCACTTCTAGCAGTTTTCTCCCGTATTTCACTTTGGTTATTCATTAATTTGTTTGGTTTTGCTGTGGTATTCAGAATAAAGGCTGCATTGGAAATGAATGATGTCATCATGACCGAATCTCTCCAGTCATGTTGATGTGAAATGGCTTCCGATTTATACTATATTGGCCTTCAACCATCTTGATCGAGTGTCTGAATTCAGAACTCAAAATTTGCAGGGATTTTAGGGCAGGGTTTCCTGACTGGTGTGCCATCAGGTGAGGTCTAGTATGCCATGTGAAAAATCTATTTTTTTAAATGTAACAGTTCAAATTATTTTTTTTAACCCTTGTGTAGTCTTAACATTCTGTATACTCCCCATGTCCAAAGGGTCAAAAAGTACCTGCCTTCACTAAACCTCTATAATAAAGCAGCTTAATTGATTTTCAATTTTCTCATCAAATTTCAAGTTTAAAAAAGATCATTTAGGGGGTTTTCTCTGCTGTGAAACATAGTGATGGGTTATGTTTGACCTTTAAGACAACACAAGGGTTGATAACAACAAATCCCAGTGTTTCCCATGAATTAACTAAATTGTGGCAGCCTGCCAGTTCAATGAACACTACTGCACCATCCCTTTCTAAACATGTGCAGCAGATAAGAGCAAGCTTTCAATACTGGCTGTAGCCAAAGGTTTTCAGGATGGATGATTATTAATACTGCCTCTCGCGAAAGATACCACTCAGCTTTGATTAAAAAACTGGCTTACAGTTAATGAATAGGAACAGCAGCAGCATAAACTTTTCAATTGCAGTTAAACTTAACACTCAGTATGTTCAATTGATCATCTTTTTATGAGTCAATTTAAGGCATATTAAAGAGAAGACCTCCTACCTGAGCAAATCACACCAACATCTTCATTGTGATTACAGACGTTGGACCCAAACCCAGGGTGCTGGCACTGTGTCAGGGAGGATTCGTTTCCAGAACAGCTCACATCACTCAACCAGATGATCCCACTGCCCGGTCCAAAGTGGACACCGCTGAGAGCAGAAAGAGCTCTGCCACAGCCAGCCTGTCTACACACCACCTCAGCATCGTTCATGTTCCAGGATTCATCACACACCGTTCCCCACAGGCCAACATGGTAGATCTCCACTCTGCCTGTGCACTCATTATCTCCATTTACCAGTCTGACCTGGGTCTGGAGATTTACTACAACAAACAGGGAAGTCCTGTGATTTATTTTCTCTGAGTGTAACACAAGCCATCAAATTTCAGCACCTGTAGCTTGCTTGAAAATGTTACCATACAGATATACTTGTACGCTAGCATCAGCAAGTGAGCAGCAAGTGTGTTGTTATCTGGTGCATAATTATACAATAGTTTTGAATACATTGACCTGTGGAACGTTTTTGGGGACAGACATAACATCTCAAGTTAAGTTGCAACATTAGAGTATGTAGACTACAAGGATGAAAAGTATTGTGTTGATATTATTTACCAGAGGGAGCACAGCCGCTAGCTTGCTGGGTCAATTGTTTAAGCCTGCTATGTTCATGCATCCAGTATGACCGATGTACTACAACGGCAAGCCATGTAGCCTAATATGTAATGAGCTTCATTATGAAGCTAGTTAACTAAAATGTTATTGTCATTTCAGGATGACAAAAAGAATGAAGGCTGGATTGAAACTTTTTCATGTCATCAGAATTTAACAGTCATATGGCCTGTTTCTTTTCAGTCATTTTGATGGATTTAAATGGATTTGTCAGTTCAAAATCAGGCGTATTGCACTTTATATAACTGAATCCAAGTTTCCCATGTGAAAGAGGTTTTAAATGTTAAAAAGGTAACAATGTGCGGGTTATGCTACCTGCAAAATGTGCATGTCAGTCAAAATTGCATTCGAGGTAGGCAGTGAGATGATTCCAAGATAGCCTTGAATTTATTAAATTAATCAAAGTGACGACAAGATCATAGTTTATGATATCAATAGGCTGACAGTGACATTCCAAGAAGGCTATACCTGAAAAATGATCAAGCTTTTTTCCCATTTCCCTCAGGATTTCTGATTATGTATTAGCTTTGTGTTCGGCAACGCTGGTCCACAGAAAACGTGAGATAAAAGTTGGGATCTACAGCTACTGCCTGGACTTGACTACCATCAAGATATCATTAAAAAACTCATGTCAGTTTGTTTTCATCTATTTTTATATGCATGCTACTTAATCCCTAAATTATTACATAAAAGGCAACATTGGTAAAATTGATGTCTGGCATAGACGGAGAAGTATGGACAAAAAAAGGAATGGCAAAACAGAACTTTTCATGAAGGTGGAGGATGCTATTGCACCATCCCATCCTAAATGTGTACACAAGATGAGCTTAAGCTTTCAATATTGACTGTCGCCAAATATTTTACAGGATAGTGGATAATTAATACTGCTGCCTATTTAAGATACAGCTGACCTTTGATAATAAGACAGCAAAAAAATAGGAACATTAACATAAACATGTCAATTGCAGTTTACGTTAACACTGGGCACGTTTACTTGTACATCTTTGTAACAGACACTTTAAGGCAATTTAAAGAGAAGATGTCCTACCTGAGCAATTTACACCAGCATCTTCATGGTGACTACAGTTATAAGACCCAAATCCAGGGTGCTGGCACTGTGTCAGGGAGGATTCGTTTCCAGAACAGCTCACATCACCCAACCAGATGGGCCCACTGCCCTGTCCAAAGTGGGCACTGCTGAGAGCATCCAGAGCTCTGCCACAGCCAGCCTGTCTACACACCACCTCAGCGTCGTTCATGTTCCAGGTGTTATCACACACCGTTCCCCACTGGCCAACATGGTAGATCTCCACTCTGCCAGAGCATTGATCACTTCCATTCACCAATCTGATCGCTATATGAAACACATTTTTAACTGTCATGAAAAGAATGATGTTCTTGGGCAATTATTAAAAATACTGTCTCTAGCTACAGGATGGTTCATTCGGTTTAGGCGGTTAAGGCGCTTAAGGCTGTGGATCTGGTTTGTGGTCCTGACCGGACAATGTAGTGTCCATTGGGCAGGACCACAATGTAGTGTCCATTTACCCGTACTGTTCGATGAATTTGCATGTCAATGACTCCCCGGCCCTGATAGCAGTAAATCATGTGGTTTCACATTTTTTCTGAAGCAAAGATTTTTTTGTCGATATTAATTTATTCTCAGAGAAAGGGGAGACAATGCGACCAACGACAACATGCCTCATAACTAAAGAAATTCTTTTCTTTTTTTTTACAGTTTCCAAACTGTGATTTTAGTAGCCTAACTGTACAAAGCTTAAACAGGTAATAAAATAAGCTGTCACTTCTAGCAGTTTTCACTCGTATTTCACTTTGGTTATTCATTCATTTATCTGGTTTAGCTTTGACATTTAGAATAAATGCTGGTTTGGAAATTAATTATGTCATCCTCACCGACTCTCTCCAGTCTTGTTGATGTTTAATGGGTTTGCCTGGTCAAAATGAGCCTCATGGACATTTACATGAGTGAAAAGGCTGTCTGAAATGGCTTCCTACTTATACTATACTGGCCTTCAACAATCTTGATCTAGTGTTTGAATTCAGAACATGTAGACTCATAAGTAAAGAAATTCTGAACAAAAGTAGTTACCAAACTGCAATTTTAGTAGCCTAACTGTACACAGGTCAAACAGAGAATTAAATAAGATGTTACTTAGAGCAGTTTTCACCAGTATGTCACTTTGTTTATTTAATAATTTATCTGATGATGGTTCGTCATGACATTTAGAATGAAGGCTGGATTGGAAATTAATGTCATCATGACGGACTCTCCAATCATGTTGATGTTAAATGGGTTTAGCCTGGTCAAAACCTGATATGGTGTCCGATTCATACTCTATTGGCCTAAAGCCATCTTGATCTGGTGTCTGAATTCAGAAATGTAAATTTGCAGGGATTTGAAGACAGGGTTTCCCAACTGGCATGCCATCAAGTCAGGTCTTGTGTGCCATGTGAAAAATCCCTTTTGAAAAAAGTCAAAGGTTCAAATATTTTTTAAAATAACAAACACATCCCAGGGTTCTCAATTTATTAACTAAATGGTGGCAGCCTGCCAGTTTAATTTGTCCCGCTACAGTGTCAGAACATACTCCATGATCACAAATGCTCTGTCCCTTACTATACGTGTGCATGGATGAGAGCGAGCCTTCAATACTGACTGAAGCCACTGATTTTACTGGATAGTGGATAATTAACACTGCCTCCCACCAAAGATACCACTGAACTTTGATAAAAATTGCTGATAGGTAATACAATAAATTGAAACATTAACACAATCATGTCAGTTGCAGTTAGGGTTAACACTGTTCATCTTTGTAAGAGTCAGTTTAAGGCATATTAAAGAGAAGATCTCCTACCTGAACAAATCACACCAACATCTCTATTGTGAGAACAGAAGTTAGACCCAAACCCAGAGTGCTGGCACTGTGTCAGGGAGGATTCGTTTCCAGAACACCTCACATCATCCAACCAGATGGGCCCGCTGCCCTGTCCAAAGTGTACATGGCTGAGAGCAGCCAGAGCTCTGCCACAGCCAGCCTGTCTACACGCCACCTCAGCGTTGATCAGGTTCCAGACGTTACCGCACACCGTTCCCCACTGGCCAACATGGTAGATCTCCACTCTGCCTGTGCACTCATTATCTCCATCTACCAGTCTGATCGGGGTCTGGGCACTGGCTACAACAAACAGGGAAGACGAATGAGTTCTGTGATTTATTGCCTAGGAGTGTTGCACAAGTCATAAAATTTAAATTCCTGTAGCTAGCTTGATATAGTTACACCTATAACGTTTGCTACCATCAGCAAGTGAGAAGCAATTGTGTTGTTATCTTGTACATAATGACACAATTGTTTCAAATACATTGACTCATGTAACGTTTTTGGGGACAAACATGAAATCTTGAGTTAAATTGCAACATTAGAGTATCTAGCCTATAAGGATGGAAAGCATTGTTGATATTCTTTACCTTAGGGAGCACAGCATCTTGCTTGCTGGCTCAATATTTTAAGCTTTCTATGTTCATGCAAATAGTTTGAGCAATATGTTATGGTGAGCCATGCAGCCTAATAACTAATGAGCTCGTAAACTAAGCTAGTTAACTAAATGGTTATTCTAGTAGCTCTTCACCTGTATTTAAATTTTTGATTGATGAATTCTCCTGGTTTCGTGATGACATAAAGAATAAAAGCTGTATTTTGTCATCAGAATGTGGCAGTCATATTGCCTGTCTATGTTCAGTCATTATGATGGGTTTACATGTGTTTGTCAGCTCAAAATCTGCCTTATGGCAATTTACGTAACTGAAACCAAATTTCCCATGTGAAAGAAGTTTTCCATTTTGAAAAGATAGTAATGTGTGGGTTAGGCTACCAGCAAAATGTGCATGTCAGTCACAATTGCAGTTGAGGTAGGCAGTGAGATGATTCCAAGACAGCATTGGATATATACAATCAATCAATGTATCTACAAGATCATAGTTTAATTAAGCATCCGGAAATTGGGCTTGCTTTTTACACCCTGGGAATTTCTGCTATGATTTCTCATTATATATTAGCTTTGTGTGTTTGGCAAGGTTGGTCCACAGAAGACCAAAGCCATCAGTCGCGACCTACAGTACAGCTGCTGCCTGGACTACCACTGCACTAGTAATGCTTTCATATGCATGTTACTTAATACCTAAATTAATACAATAAAGGCAAGATAGGCAGGATTGATGAGTCGTGAAGTCTGGCATAGGTGAAGAAGCAATGACCAAGAAAGGAATGGCAAAACAACATTTTTTATTTATTCAATGACATTAATGTCTATCGACATTCAGTGGAATATTTCTGCAAGCCACAAAGCATGAAAATCAAAGTGAATTATTGCTACTACCTCTACATTACATTGCATGTTATTTGGCTGATGCTTTTATCTAAAGTGACTTACAGTTGATTAGACTAAGCAGGAGACAATCCTCCTTGGCATAATGTGGGTGGGTCTTGCTTAAGGGCCCACGAACTGTGTGGTTCCCTGTCTGCCCACACAAAAGCGATAGCTTTGCCTCCCGCCAAAGATACCACTCAACCTTGAATAAAAACCTGGCTTACAGAGTTAATAATAAATACCTGCCCTGGGTATGTCGAAGTGTCCCTGAGCAAGACACCTAACCCCTGAATGCTCCTGACAAGCTGGTTGGTGCCTCGCATTGCAGCCAATCACCTTGGTGTGTGTGTAGGAATGGGTGAATGAGAAGCATAAATTGTACAGCGCTTTGGATGAAGGCGCTTTATGAATGCATAACATTTACCACTTACATTTACATTTAAATAGGAACATTGACATAAACATGTCAATTGCAGTTCAGGTGAAAACTGGGCATGTTCACTTGTGCATCTTTGTAACCGACACTTTAAGGCAATTTAAAGAGAAGATTTCCTACCTGAGCAATTCACACCAGCATCTTCATGGTGACTACAGTTGTAAGACCCAAATCCAGGGTGCTGGCACTGAGTCAGGGAGGATTCGTTTCCAGAACAGCTCACATCACCCAACCAGATGAGCCCGCTGCCCTGTCCAAAGTGGGCACTGCTGAGAGCATCCAGAGCTCTGCCACAGCCAGCCTGTCTACACACCACCTCAGCGTCGTTCATGTTCCAGGTGTTATCACAGACCGTTCCCCACTGGCCACCATGGTAGATCTCCACTCTGCCAGAGCATTGATCACTTCCATTCACCAATCTGATCGCTATATGAAACACATTTTTAACTGTCATGAAAAGATTGATATTTTTGGGCAATTATTAAAAATACTTTCTTTAGCGACTGGATGGTTCATTCGGTTAAGGCGCTTAAGGCTTTGGATCTGGTTTGTGGTCCTGACCGGACAATGTAGTGTCCATTCAGAGTAATTTACCCCTACTGTTTGATGAATTTGCATGTCAATGGCTCCCCTGACAGTAGTAAATTCTGTGGTTTCACATTTTTTCTGAAGCAAAGGTTTCTTTGTCTATATTTATTCATTCTCAGAGAAAGGGAGAGACAATGCGACCAACGACAACATGCCTCACAACTAAAGAAATTCTTTAAAAAAATAAAAAGTTTCCAAACTGTGATTTTAGTAGCCTAACTGTACACAGGTAAAACAGAGAATTAAATAAGATGTTACTTCAAGCAGTTTTCACCAGTATTTCACTTTGTTTATTTAATAATTTATCTGGGTTTGTGATGACATTTAGAATGAAGGCTGGATTGGAAATTAATGTCAACATGACCGACTCTCCAATCATGTTGATGTTAAATGGGTTTGCCAGGTCAAAACCTGATATGGTGTCCTTTTTATACTCTATTGGCCTAAAGCCATCTTGATCTGGTGTCTGAATTCAGAAATTTAAATTTGCAGGAATTTGCAGGGATTTGAGGACAGGGTTTCCCAACTGGTGTGCCATCAAGTCAGGTCTTGTGTGCCATGTGAAAAATCCCTTTTGAAAAAATTCAAAGGTTCAAATATTTTTTTAAATAACAAACACATCCCAGGGTTCTCTATTTATTAACTAAATGGTGGCAGCCTGCCAGTTTAATTTGTCCCGCTACAATGTCAGAACATATTCCATGATCACAAATGCTCTGTCCCTTGCTATATGTGTGCATGGATGAGAGCGAGCCTTCGATACTGACTGAAGCCAAAGATTGTACTGGATAGTGGATAATTAACACTGCCACCTGTTAAAGATACCACAATACTTTGATAAAAATAGCTGATAGGTAATACAATTAATAGAAACATAAACACAGTCATGTCAGTTGCAGTTAGGGTTAACACTGTTCATCTTTGTAACAGTAAATTTAAGGCAATTTAAAGAGAAGATCTCCTACCTGAACAAATCACACCAACATCTCTATAGTGAGAACAGAAGTTAGACCCAAATCCAGGGTGCTGGCACTGTGTCAGGGAGGATTCATTTCCAGAACACCTCACATCATCCAACCAGATGGACCCATTGCCCTGTTCAAAGTGGACACTGCTGAGAGCAGCCAGAGCTCTGCCACAGCCAGCCTGTCTACACGCCACCTCAGCGTTGTTCAGGTTCCAGACGTTACCGCACACCGTTCCCCACTGGCCAACATGGTAGATCTCCACTCTGCCTGTGCACTCATTATCTCCATCTACCAGTCTGATCGGGGTCTGGGCACTGGCTACAACAAACAGGGAAGACCAATGAGTTCTGTCATTTATTGCCTATGAGTGTTGCACAAGTTATAAAATTCAAATTCCTGTTGCTAGCTTGATATAGTTACACTTATGAAGTTTGCTACCATCAGCAAGTGAGAATCAATTGTGTTGTTATCTTGTACATAATGACACAATTGTTTCAAATACATTGACATATGTAACATTTTTGGGGACAAACATAAAATCTTGAGTTAAATTGCAACATTAGAGTATCTAGACTACAAGGATGGAAGCATTGTGTTGATAGTCTTTACCTTAGGGAGCACGGCATCTTGCTTGCTGGCTCAATATTTTAAGCTTGCTATGTTCATGCAAATAGTTTGAGCAATATGTTATGGTGAGCCATGCAGCCGAATAACTAATGAGCTCGTAAACTAAGCTAATTAACTAAATGGTTATTCTAGTAACTATTCACCTGTATTTAACTTTTTCGATTGATGAATTCTCCTGGTTTTGTGATGACATAAAGAATAAAAGCTGTATTTTGTCATCAGAATGTGGTAGTCATATGTCCTGTCTATGTTCAGTTGTTATGATTGGTTTACATGTGTTTCTCAGCTCAAAATCTGCCTTATGGCAATTTATGTAACTGAAACCAAATGTCCCCTGTGAAAGAAGTGTTCCATTTTAAAATGGTAGTCATGTGTGGTGGCCTGTATCATAGTGGTTAAGGTAAATGACTGGGACACGCAAGGTCGGTGGTTCGATCCCTGGTCAAGCCACACAAAAAAAAAAAGATCCGCACAGCCGTTGGGCCCTTGAGCAAGGCCCTTAACCCTGCATTGCTCCAGGGGAGGATTGTCTCCTGCTTAGTCTAATCAACTGTACGGCGCTCTGGATAAGAGCGTCTGCCAAATGCCAATAATGTAATGTGTGGGTTAGGCTACCAGCAAAATTTGCATGTCAGTAACAATTGCAGTTGAGGTAGGCAGTGAGAAGATTCCAAGACAGCTTTGGATATATACATTCAATCAATGTATCTACAAGATCATAGTTTAATTAAGCATCCGGAAATTGGGCTTGCTTTTTGCACCCTGGGCATTTCTGCCATGATTTCTCATTATATATTAGCTTTGTGTGTTTGGCAAGGTTGGTCCACAGAAGATCAAAGCCATCAGTCGGGACCTACAGTATAGCTGCTGCCTGGACTACCACTGCACCAGTAACGCTTTCATATGCATGTTACTTAATACCAAAATTATTACAATAAAGGCAAGATAGGCAGGATTGATGAGCCGGTGAAGTCTGGCATAGGTGAAGAAGCAATGACCAAGAAAGGAATGGCAAAACAACATTTTTCATTTATGCAATGACCTTAATGTTTGTTGACATTCAGTGGAATATTTCCGCAAGCCACAAAGCATGAAAATCAAAATGAATTATGACTACTACCACTACATTACAATGTATGTTATTTGGCTGATGCTTTTATCCAAAGTGACTTACAGTTGATTAGACTAAGCAGGAGACAATCCTCCTTGGCATAATGTGGGTGGGTCTTACTTAAGGGCCCACCAACTATGTGGGTCCTAGTCATGTAACTTAACCACTATGCTATAGGCTGCCCACACAAGTGATATCTTTGCCTCCTGCCAAAGATACCACTCAACCTTGAATATAAACCTGGCTTACAGAGTTAATAATAAATACCTGCCCTGGGTATGTCGAAGTGTCCCTGAGCAAGACACCTAACCCCTGAATGCTCCTGACAAACTGGTTGGTGCCTCGCATTGCAGCCAATCACCTTGGTGTGTGTATGAATGGGTGAATGAGAAGCATAAATTGTACAGTGCTTTGGATGAAAGCGCTTTATAAATGCATAACATTTACCACTTACATTTACATTTCAATTGGAACATTGACATAAACATGTCAATTGCAGTTCAGGTTAAAACTAGGCATGTTCACTTGTGCATCTTTGTAACCGATACTTTAAGGCAATTTAAAGAGAATATTTCCTACCTGAGCAATTCACACCAGCATCTTCATGGTGACTACAGTTGTAAGACCCAAATCCAGGGTGCTGGCACTGTGTCAGGGAGGATTCGTTTCCAGAACAGCTCACATCACCCAACCAGATGAGCCCATTGCCCTGTCCAAAGTGGGCACTGCTGAGAGCAGCCAGAACTCTGCCACAGCCAGCCTGTCTACACACAACCTCAGCGTCGCTCATGTTCCAGGAGTTATCACACACCGTTCCCCACTGGCCAACATGGTTGATCTCCACTCTGCCAGAGCATTGATCACTTCCATTCACCAATCTGATCGCTATATGAAACACATTTTTAACTGTCATGAAAAGATTGATATTCTTGGGCAATTATTAAAAATACATTCTTTAGTGACTGGATGGTTAATTTGGTTAAGGCGCTTAAGGCTGTGGATCTGGTTTGTGGTCCTGACCGGACAATGTAGTGTCCATTCAGAGTAATTTACCCCTACTGTTTGATGAATTTGCATGTCAATGGCTCCCCTGACAGTAGTAAATTCTGTGGTTTCACATTTTTTCTGAAGCAAAGGTTTCTTTGTCTATATTTATTCATTCTCAGAGAAAGGGAGAGACAATGCGACCAACGACAACATGCCTCATAACTAAATAAATTATTTTATTTTTGTAATAGTTTCCAAACAATGATTTTAGTAGCCTAACTGTACACAGGTCAAACAGAGAATTAAATAAGATGTTACTTAGAGCAGTTTTCACCAGTATTTCACTTTGTTTTTCTTAAATAATTTTTTCCCTTTTTTTTTCTCCCAATTATGCAGCCAATTGTACCCCGTCTAATTAAATTAGAGCTAGTATTAGATACACCGCCCACACCCCGTCCCTCGGCGGCCCAACGGAGAGCTACACGCCTTCTTCCAGCCGTCTTGCCACATGCTAGTAACTGTGATTCCGAGGTGCCCGAGGTTCTTTTTATTGTGCGGCGATCTACTAGCTGTGCCAAGTCCCTCCCCCTGGAGCAGCGAGCCAATTATGCTGCTCCACATGAGCCGGCCAAACTTGGCTTTTGGCAGGACCGAGAATCAAACCCCTGTCCCCGATGTGCAACTGCAGCAAGCTGCAACCGCAAGTCTGCTGCATCTTAGCCTGTTGAGCCACCACGGCCCCTTCCAGTATTTCACTTCATTTATTTAATCATTTATCTGGGTTCTGATGACATTTAGAATGAAGGCTGGATTGGAAATTAATGTCATCATGACGGACACTCCAATCATGTTGATGTTAAATAGGTTTGCCTGGTAAAAAACTGATATGGCTTCCTATTTATACTCTATTAGCCTAAAGCCATCTTGATCTGGTGTCTGAATTCAGAAATTTAAATTCACAGGGATTTGAGGACAGGGTTTCCGAACTGGTGTGCCATCAAGCCAGGTCTTGTGTGCCATGTGAAAAAATCCCTTTTGAAAAAAGTCAAAGGTTCAAATATTTTTTTAAATAACAAACAAATCCCAGGGTTCTCAATTTATTAACTAAATGGTGGCAGCCTGCCAGTTTAATTTGTCCCGCTACAGTGTCAGAACATACTCCATGATCACAAATGCTCTGTCCCTTACTATATGTGTGCATGTATGAGAGCGAGCCTTCGATACTGACTGAAGCCAAAGATTGTACTGGATAGTGGATAATTAACACTGCCTCCCACCAAAGATACCACTGAACTTTGATAAAAATTGCTGATAGGTAATACAATAAATTGAAACATTAACACAATCATGTCAGTTGCAGTTAGGGTTAACACTGTTCATCTTTGTAACAGTCAATTTAAGGCAATTTAAAGAGAAGATCTCCTACCTGAACAAATCACACCAACATCTCTATAGAGAGAACAGAAGTGAGACCCAAACCCAGGGTGCTGGCACTGTGTCAGGGAGGATTCATTTCCAGAACACCTCACATCACCCAACCAGATGGGCCCACTGCCCTGTCCAAAGTGGGCACTGCTGAGAGCAGCCAGAGCTCTGCCACAGCCAGCCTGTCTACACACCACCTCAGCTTCGTTCATGTCCCAGAAGAAACTACACACCGTTCCCCACTGGCCAGCATGGTAGATCTCCACTCTGCCTGTGCACTCATTATCTCCATCTACCAGTCTGATCGGGGTCTGGGCACTGGCTACAACAAACAGGGAAGACCAATGAGTTCTGTGATTTATTGCCTAAGAGTGTTGCGCAAGTTATAAAATTCAAATTCCTGTAGCTAGCTTGATAATGTTAGTTACACTTATGAAGTTTGCTACCATCAGCAAGTGAGAAGCAATTGTGTTGTTATCTTGTACATAATGACACAATTGCTTCAAATACATTGACTCGTGTAATGTTTTTGGGGACAAACATAAAATCTCGAGTTAAATTGCAACATTAGAGTATCTAGACTACAAGGATGGAAAGCATTGTGTTGATATTCTTTACCGTAGGGAGCACGGCATCTTGCTTGCTGGCTCAATATTTTAAGCTTGCTATGTTCATGCAAATAGTTTGAGCAATATGTTATGGTGAGCCATGCAGCCTAATAACTAATGAGCTTGTAAACTAAGCTAGTAAACGAAATGGTTATTCTAGTAACTATTCACCCGTATTTAACTTTTTTGATTGATGAATTCTCCTGGTTTCTTGATGACATTAAGAATAAAATCTCTATTTTGTCATCAGAATGTGGCAGTCATATGGCCTGTCTATAGTCAGTTGTTAACAAGAGTTTACATGTGTTTGTCAGCTCAAAATCTGCCTTATGGCAATTTATGTAACTGAAACCAAATGTCCCATGTGAAAGAAGTTTTCCATTTTAAAAAGGTAGTTATGTGTGGGTTAGGCTACCAGCAAAATGTGCATGTCAGTCACAATTGCAGTTGAGGTAGGCAGTGAGATGATTCCAAGACAGCTTTGGATATATACAATCAATCAATGTATCTACAAGATCATAGTTTAATTAAGCATAGAAAAATTGAGCTTGCTTTTTCCACCCAGGGAATTTCTGCCATGATTTCCCATCATAGATTTGTGTGTTTGGCAAGGCCGGTCCACAGAAGACCAAAGCCATCAGTCGGGACCTACAGTACAGCTGCTGCCTGGACTACCACTGCACTAGTAATGCTTTCATATACAGGTTACTTAATACCACAATTATTACAATAAAAGGCAAGATAGGCAGGATTGATGAGCTGGTGAAGTCTGGCATAGGTGAAGAAGCAATGACCAAGAAAGGAATGGCAAAACAACATTTTTCATTTATGCAATGACATTAATGTCTGTCGACATTCAGTGGAATATTTCTGCAAGCCACAAAGCATGAAAATAAAAGTGAATTATTACTACTACCTCTACATTACATTGCATGTTATTTGGCTGATGCTTTTATCCAAAGTGACTTACAGTTGATTAGACTAAGCAGGAGACAATCCTCCTTGGCATAATGTGGGTGGGTCTTACTTAAGGGCCCACCAACTATGTGGGTCCCAGTCAGGTAACTTAACCACTATGCTATAGGCTGCCCACAGAAAAGTGATATCTTTGCCTCCTGCCAAAGATACCACTCAACCTTGAATATAAACCTGGCTTACAGAGTTAATAATAAATACCTGCCCTGGGTATGTCGAAGTGTCCCTGAGCAAGAAACCTAACCCCTGAATGCTCCTGACAAACTGGTTGGTGCCTCGCATTGCAGCCAATCACCTTGGTGTGTGTGTATGAATGGGTGAATGAGAAGCATAAATTGTACAGTGCTTTGGATGAAGGCGCTTTATAAATGCATAACATTTACCACTTACATTTACATTTAAATAGGAACATTAACAAAAACATGTCAATTACAGTTCAGGTTAACACTGGGAATGTTCAGTTGTGTATCTTTTTAACAGACAATTTAAGGCAATTTAAAGAGAAGATTTCCTACCTGAGCAATTCACACCAGCATCTTCATGGTGACTACAGTTGTAAGACCCAAATCCAGGGTGCTGGCACTGAGTCAGGGAGGATTCGTTTCCAGAACACCTCACATCATCCAACCAGATGAGCCCACTGCCCTGTCCAAAGTGGGCACTGCTGAGAGCAGCCAGAGCTCTGCCACAGCCAGCCTGTCTACACACCACCTCAGCGTCGCTCATGTTCCAGGAGCTGTCACACACCGTTCCCCACTGGCCAACATGGTTGATCTCCACTCTGCCAGAGCATCGATCACTTCCATTCACCAATCTGATCGCTTTATGAAACACATTTTTAACTGTCATGAAAAGATTGATATTCTTGGGCAACTATTAAAAATACTGTCTCTAACAACTGGATGGTTCATTTGGTTTAGGCGCTTAAGGTTGTGGATCTGGTTTGTGGTCCTGACCGGACAATGTAGATTCCGTTCAGAGTAATTTACCCATACTCTTTGATGAATTTGCATGTCAATGACTCCCCGGCCCTGACAGTAGTAAATTCTGTGGTTTCACATTGTTTCTGAAGCAAAGATTTCTTTGTCTATATTTATTCATTCTCAGAGAAGGGGGAGACAATGTGACCAACGACAACATGCCTCATAACTAAAGAAATTCTTAAAAAAATATATACTTTCCAAACTGTGATTTTAGTAGCCTAACTGTACACAGGAGAAACAGATAATGAAATAAGGTGTCACTTCTAGCAGTTTTCACTCATATTTCACTTTGGTTATTCATTCATTTATCTGGTTTTGCTATGGCATTTAGAATAAATGCCGGTTTGGAAATGAATTATGTCATCATAACCGACTCTCTCCAGTCATGTTGATGTTTAATGTGTTTGCCTGGTCAAAATGAGCCTCATGAACATTTACATAAGTGAATAGGCTGTCTGAAATGGCTTCCTATTGATACTATATTGGCCTTCAACCATCTTGATCTAGTGTCTGAATTCAGAACATGTAGACTCCTGAGTAAAGAAATTCTAAACAAAACTAGTTACCAAACTGTAATTATAGTAGCCTAACTGTACACAGGTCAAACAGAGAATTAAATAAGATGTCACTTTGTTTATTTAATAATTTATCTGGGTTCGTGATGACATTTACAATAAAGGCTGGATTGGAAATTAATGTCATCATGACGGACACTCCAATCATGTTGACATTAAATGGGTTTGCCAGGTCAAAACCTGATATGGCTTCCGATTTATACTCTATTGGCCAAAAGCCATCTTGATCTGGTGTCTGAATTCAGAAATGTAAATTTGCAGGGATTTGAGGACAGGGTTTCCAAACTGGTGTGCCATCAAGTCAGGTCTTGTGTGCCACGTGAAAAATCCCTTTTGAAAAAATTAAAAGGTTCAAATATTTCTTTAAATAACAAACAAATCCCAGGGTTCTCTATTTATTAACAAAATGGTGGCAGCCTGCCAGTTTAATTCATCCCGCTACAGGGTCAGAACATACTCCATGATCACAAATGCTCTGTCCCTTACTATACGTGGGCATGGATGAGAGCGAGCCTTCAATTCTGACTGAAGCCAAAGATTGTACCGGATAGTGGATAATTAACCCCGCCTCCTGCCAGAGATACCACTAAACTTTGATAAAAATGGCTGATAGGTAATACAATAAATTGAAACATTAACACAATCATATCAGTTGCAGTTAGGGTTAACACTGTTCATCTTTGTAACAGTCAATTTAAGGCATATAAAAGAGAACATCTCCTACCTGAACAAATCACACCAACATCACTATCGTGAGAACAGAAGTTAGACCCAAATCCAGGGTGCTGGCACTGTGTCAGGGAGGATTCGTTTCCAGAACACCTCACATCACCCAACCAGACGGGCCCACTGCCCTGTCCAAAGTGGGCACTTCTGAAAGCAGCCAGAGCTCTGCCACAGCCAGCCTGTCTACACACCACCTCAGCGTTGTTCACATTCCAGGAGTAATCACACACCGTTCCCCACTGGCCAACATGGTAGATCTCCACTCTGCCAGAGCACTCATTATCTCCATCTACCAGTCTGATCGGGCTCTGGGCACTGGCTACAACAAACAGGGAAGACCAATGAGTTCTGCGATTTATTGCCTATGAGTGTTGCACAAGCCATTAAATTTAAATTCCTGCAGCTAGCTTGATAACGTTAGTTACAGGTATAAAGTTTGCTACCATCAGCAAGTGAGAAGCAATTGTGTTATCTTGTACATAATGACACAATTGTTTCAAATAGATTGACTTGTGTAACGTCTTTGGGGACAAACATAAAATCTCTAGTTAAATTGCAACATTAGAGTATCTAGCCTACAAGGATGGAAAGCATTGTGTTGATATTCTTTACCATATGGAGCATGGCATCTTGCTTGCTGGCTCAATATTTTAAGCTTTCTATGTTCATGCAAATAGTTTGAGCAATATGTTATGGTGAGCCATGCAGCCTAATAACTAATGAGCTCGTAAACTAAGCTAGTTAACTAAATGGTTATTCTAGTAACTATTCACCTGTATTTCACTTTTTTGATTGATCATCAGATATCAGAATGTGGCAGTCATATGGCCTGTCTATGTTCAGTCGTTATGATGGGTTTACATGTGTTTGTCAGCTCAAAATCTGCCTTATGGCAATTCACGTAACTGAAACCAAATTTCTCAAGTGAAAGAAGTTTTCCATTTTAAAAAGGGAGTGTGTGGGTTAGGCTACCAGCAAAATGTGCATGTCAGTCACAATTGCAGTTGAGATAGGCAGTGAGATGATTCCAAGACAGCTTTGGATATATACAAATCAATGTATCTACAAGATCATAGTTTAATTAAGCATAGGAAATGTGGGCTTGCTTTTTGCACTCTGGGCATTTCTGCCATGATTTCTCATTATATATTAGCTTTGTGTGTTTGGCAAGGTTGGTCCACAGAAGACCAAAGCCATCAGTCGGGACCTACAGTATAGCTGCTACCTGGACTACCACTGCACTCGTTACGCTTTCATATGCATGTTAAGTTATACCTAAATTATTACAATAAAGGCAAGATAGGCATGATTGATGAGCCTGTGAAGTCTGGCATAGGTGAAGAAGCAATGACCAAGAAAGGAATGGCAAAACAACATTTTTAATTCATGCAATGACATTAATGTCTGTCCACATTCAGTGGAATATTTCTGCAAGCCACAAAGCCTGAAAATCAAAGTGAATTATTACTACTACCTCTACATTAGATTGCATGTTATTTGGCTTTTATCAAAAGTGACTTACAGTTGATTAGACTAAGCAGGAGACAATCCTCCTTGGCATCATGTGGGTGGGTCGTGCTTAAGGGCGCACTGACTGTGTGGGTCCCAGTCAGGTAACTTAACCACAATGCTACAGGCTGCTCACACAAAAGTGATATCTTTGCCTCCTGCCAGAGATACCACTCAACCTTGAATATAAACCTGGCTTACAGAGTTAAAAATAAATACCTGCCCTGGGTATGTCGAAGTCTCCCTGAGCAAGACACCTAACCCCTGAATGCTTCTGACAAACTGGTTGGTGCCTCGCATTGCAGCCAATCACCTTGGTGTGTGTGTAGGAATGGGTGAATGAGAAGCATAAATTGTACAGTGCTTTGGATGAAGGCACTTTATAAATGCATAACATTTACAACTTACATTACATTTAAATAGGAACATTAACATAAACATGTCAATTGCAGTTCAGGTTAACACTGGGAATGTTCACTTGTGCATCTTTGTAACCGACACTTTAAGGCAATTTAAAGAGAAGATTTCCTACCTGAGCAATTCACACCAGCATCTTCATGGTGACTACAGTTGTAAGACCCAAATCCAGAGTGCTGGCACTGAGTCAGGGAGGATTCGTTTCCAGAACAGCTCACATCACCCAACCAGATGGGCCCATTGCCCTGTCCAAAGTGGGCACTGCTGAGAGCAGCCAGAGCTCTGCCACAGCCAGCCTGTCTACACACCACCTCAGCGTCGCTCATGTTCCAGGAGTTATCACACACCGTTCCCAACTGGCCAACATGGTTGATCTCCACTCTGCCAGCGCATTGATCACTTCCATTCACCAATCTGATCACTATATGAAACACATTTTTAACTGTCATGAAAAGATTGATATTCTTGGGCAATTATTAAAAATACTTTCTTTAGCGACAGGATGGTTAATTCGGTTTAGGCGCTTAAGACTTGGGATCTTGTTTGTGGTCCTGAACGGAAAATGTAGTGTCCATTTAGAGTAATTTACCCATACTGTTTGATGAATTTGCATGTCAATGACTCCCCTGACCGTAGTAAATTCCGTGGTTTCACATTTTTTCTGAAGCAAAGGGTTCTTTGTCTATTTATTCATTCTCAGAGAAAGGGGGAGAGAATGCAACCAACGACAACATGCCTCATAACTAAATATTTTTTTTTTTTTATATATAGTTTTCAAACTGTGATTTTAGTGGCCTAACTGTACACAGCTGACACAGGTAATTAAATAAGGTGTCACTTCTAGCAGTTTTCACTCGTATCTCACTTTGGTTATTCATTCATTTATCTGGTTTTGCTATGGCATTGAGAATAAATGCTCGTTTCGAAATGAATTATGTCATCATGACCGACTCTCTCCAGTCATGTTGATGTTTAACAGGTTTGCCTGGTCAAAATGAGCCTAATGGACATTTACATCAGTGAAAAGGCTGTCTGAAATGGCTTCCTATTTATACTATATTGGCCTTCAACCATCTTGATCTAGTGTCTGAATTCAGAAAATGTAGACTCATAAGTAAAGAAATTCTTTGCAAAACTAGTTACCAAACTGTAATTTTTGTGGCCTAAATGTACACAGGTCAAACAGAGAATTAAATAAGATGTTACTTCAAGCAGTTTTCACCAGTATTTCACTTTGTTTATTTAATAATTTATTTGGGTTCGTGATGACATTTACAATAAAGGCTGGATTGGAAATTAATGTCATCATGACCAACTCTCCAATCAAGTTGATGTTTAATGGGTTTGTCAGGTCAAAACCTGATATGGCTTCCTATTTATACTCTATTGCTTAAAGCCATCTTGATCTGGTGTCTGAATTCAGAAATTTAAATTTGCAGGGATTTGAGGACAGGGTTTCCCAACTGGTGTGCCATCAAGTCAGGTCTTGTGTGCCATGTGAAAAATCCCTTTTGAAAAAATTCAAAGGTTCAAATATTTCTTTAAATAACAAACAAATCCCAGGGTTCTCAATTTATTAACTAAATGGTGGCAGCCTGCCAGTTTAATTTACCCCGCTACAGGGTCAGAACATACTCCATGATCACAAATGCTCTGTCCCTTACTATACGTGTGCATGGATGAGAGCGAGCCTTCAATACTGACTGAAGCCAAAGATTGTACCGGATAGTGGATAATTAACCCCGCCTCCCGCCAAAGATACCACTAAACTTTGATAAAAATGGCTGATAGGTAATACAATTAATAGAAACATTAACACAATGATGTCAGTTGCAGTTAGGGTTAACACTGTTCATCTTTGTAAGAGTCAGTTTAAGGCATATTAAAGAGAAGATCTCCTACCTGAACAAATCACACCAACATCTCTATTGTGAGAACAGAAGTTAGACCCAAACCCAGAGTGCTGGCATTGTGTCAGAGAGGATTCTTTTCCAGAACACCTCACATACTCCAACCAGATGGGCCCACTGCCCTCTCCAAAGTGGGCACTGCTGAAAGCAGCCAGAGCTCTGCCACAGCCAGCCTGTTTACACAACACCTCAGCGTCGTTCAGGTTCCAGGAGTAATCACACACCGTTCCCCACTGGCCAACATGGTAGATCTCCACTCTGCCAGAGCACTCATTATCTCCATCTACCAGTCTGATCGGGGTCAGGGCACTGGCTACAACAAACAGGGAAGACCAATGAGTTCTGTGATTTATTGCCTATGAGTGTTGCACAAGCCATGAAATTTAAATTCCTGTAGCTAGCTTGATAATGTTAGTTACAGGTATAAAGTTTGCTACCATCAGCAAGTGAGAATCAATTGTGTTGTTATCTTGTACATAATGACACAATTGTTTCAAATACATTGACTCGTGTAAAGTTTTTGGGGACAAACATAAAATCTCAAGTTAAATTGCAACATTAGAGTATCTAGCCTACAAGGATGGAAAGCATTGTTCATATTCTTTACCATATGGAGCACGGCATCTTGCTTGCTGGCTCAATATTTTAATCTTGCTATGTTCATGCTAATAGTTTGAGCAATATGTTATGGTGAGCCATGCAGCCTAATAACTAATGAGCGTGTAAACTAAGCTAGTTAACGAAATGGTTATTCTAGTAACTATTCACCTGTATTTCACTTTTTTGATTGATGAATTCTCCTGGTTTCGTGATGACATTAAGAATAAAAGCTGTATTTTGTCATCAGAATGTGGCAGGCATATGGCCTGTCTATGTTCAGTTGTTATGATGGGTTTACATGTGTTTGTCAGCTGAAAATCTGCCTTGTGGCAATTTACGTAACTGAAATCAAATTTCCCATGTGAATGAAGTTTTCCATTTTAAAAAGGTAGTGTGTGGGTTAGGCTACCAGAAAAATGTGTATGTCAGTCACAATTGCAGTTGAGGTAGGCAGTGAGATGATTCCAAGACAGCTTTGGATATATACAATCAATCAATGTATCTAAAAGATCATAGTTTAATTAAGCATAGGAAATTTGGGCTTGCTTTTTGCACCCTGGGCATTTCTGCCATGATTTCTCATTATATATTAGCTTTGTGTGTTTGGCAAGGTTGGTCCACAGAAGACCAAAGCCATCAGTTGGGACCTACAGTATAGCTGCTGCCTGGACTACCACTGCACTAGTAACGCTTTCCTATGTATGTTACTTAATTAAATTATTACAATAAAGGCAAGACAGGCAGGACTGATGAGCCCGTAAAGTCTGGCATAGGTGAAGAAGCAATGACCGAGAAAGGAATGGCAAAACAACATTTTTCATTCATGCAATGACATTGTCTGTCGACATTCAGTGGAATATTTCTGCAAGCCACAAAGCATGAAAATCAAAATGAATTATTACTACTACC
This sequence comes from Conger conger, assembly GCF_963514075.1. Classification (NCBI taxonomy): domain Eukaryota; kingdom Metazoa; phylum Chordata; class Actinopteri; order Anguilliformes; family Congridae; genus Conger; species Conger conger. The sequence goes on from NC_083763.1 coordinate 67,972,067, forward strand.
TCTACATTTCATTGCATGTTATTTGGCTTTTATTCAAAGTGACTTACAGTTGATTAGACTAAGCAGGAGACAATCCTCCTTGGCATAATGTGGGTGGGTCTTGCTTAAGGGCGCACTGACTGTGTGGGTCCCAGTCAGGTAACTTAACCACAATGCTACAGGCTGCCCACACACAAAAGTGATATCTTTGTCTCCTGCCAAAGATACCACTCAACCTTGAATATAAACCTGGCTTACAGAGTTAATAATAAATACCTGCCCTGGGTATGTCGAGGTCTCCCCGAGTAAGACACCTAACCCCTGAATGCTCCTGACAAACTGGTTGGTGCCTCGCATTGCAGCCAATCACCTTGGTGTGTGTGTATGAATGGGTGAATGAGAAGCATAAATTGTACAGTGCTTTGGATAAAGGCGCTTTATAAATGCATAACATTTACAACTTACATTTACATTTAAATAGGAACATTGACATAAACATGTCAATTGCAGTTCAGGTTAACACTGGGAATGTTCACTTGTGCATCTTTGTAACCAACACTTTAAGGCAATTTAAAGAGAAGATTTCCTACCTGAGCAAGTCACACCAGCATCTTCATGGTGACTACAGTTGTAAGACCCAAATCCAGGGTGCTGGCACTGAGTCAGGGAGGATTCGTTTCCAAAACAGCTCACATCACCCAACCAGATGGGCCCACTGCCCTGTCCAAAGTGGGCACTGCTGAGAGCATCCAGAGCTCTGCCACAGCCAGCCTGTCTACACACCACCTCAGCGTCGCTCATGTTCCAGGAGTAATCACACACCGTTCCCCACTGGCCAACATGGTAGATCTCCACTCTGCCAGAGCACTCATTATCTCCATCTACCAGTCTGATCGGGGTCAGGGCACTGGCTACAACAAACAGGGAAGACCAATGAGTTCTGTGATTTATTGCCTATGAGTATTGCACAAGCCATGAAATTTAAATTCCTGTAGCTAGCTTGATAATGTTAGTTACAGGTATAAAGTTTGCTACCATCAGCAAGTGAGAAGCAATTGTGTTGTTATCTTGTACATAATGACACAATTGTTTCAAATACATTGACTTGTGTAAAGTTTTTGGGGACAAACATAAAATCTCAAGTTAAATTGCAACATTAGAGTTTCTAGCCTATAAGGATGGAAAGCATTGTTGATATTCTTTACCTTAGGGAGCACTGCATTTTGCTTGCTGGCTCAATATTTTAAGCTTGCTATGTTCATGCAAATAGTTTGAGCAATATGTTATGGTGAGCCATGCAGCCTAATAACTAATGAGCTTTTAAACTAAGCTAGTTAACGAAATGGTTATTCTAGTAACTATTCACCTGTATTTAACTTTTTTGATTGATGAATTCTCCTGGTTTCGTGATGACATTAAGAATAAAATCTCTATTTTGTCATCAGAATGTGGCAGTCATATTGCCTGTCTATGTTCAGTTGTTATGATGGGTTTACATGTGTTTGTCAGCTCAAAATCTGCCTTGTGGCAATTTACGTAACTGAAACCAAATTTCCCATGTGAATGAAGTTTTCCATTTTAAAAAGGTAGTGTGTGGGTTAGGCTACCAGAAAAATGTGTATGTCATTCACAATTGCAGTTGAGGTAGGCAGTGAGATGATTCCAAGACAGCTTTGGATATATACAATCAATCAATGTATCTACAAGATCATAGTTTAATTAAGCATAGGGAATTTGGGCTTGCTTTTTGCACCCTGGGCATTTCTGCCATGATTTCTCATTATATATTAGCTTTGTGTGTTTGGCAAGGTTGGTCCACAGAAGACCAAAGCCATCAGTCGGGACCTACAGTACAGCTGCTGCCTGGACTACCACTGCAGTAATAACACTTTCATATGTATGTTACTTAATACCTAAATTATTACAATAAAGGCAAGACAGGCAGGACTGATGAGCCGGTAAAGTCAGGCATAGGTGAAGAAGCAATGACCGAGAAAGGAATGGCAAAACAACATTTTTCATTTCTGCAATGACATTAATGTCTGTCCACAATCAGTGGAATATTTCTGCAAGCTACAAAGCATGAAAATCAAAGTGAACTATTACTCTACATTACATTGCATGTTATTTGGCTTTTATCCAAAGTGACTTACAGGAGGAGCAGGAGACAATCCTTCTTGGCATAATGTGGGTGGGTCTTGCTTAAGGGTGCACTGACTGTGTGGGTCCCAGTCAGGTAACTTAACCACTATGCTACAGGCTGCCCACAGAAAAGTGATATCTTTGCCTCCTGCCAAAGATACCACTCAACCTTGAATATAAACCTGGCTTACAGAGTTAATAATAAATACCTGCCCTGGGTATGTCGAGGTCTCCCTGAGTAAGACACCTAACCCCTGAATGCTCCTGACAAACTGGTTGGTGCCTCGCATTGCAGTGTGTGTGTAGGAATGGGTGAATGAGAAGCATAAATTGTACAGTGCTTTGGATGAAGGCACTTTATAAATGCATAACATTTACAACTTATATTTACATTTAAATAGGAACATTGACAGAAACATGTCAATTGCAGTTCAGGTTAACACTGGGAATGTTCACTTGTGCATCTTTGTAACCGACACTTTAAGGCAATTTAAAGAGAAGATTTCCTACCTGAGCAAGTCACACCAGCATCTTCATGGTGACTACAGTTGTAAGACCCAAATCCAGGGTGCTGGCACTGAGTCAGGGAGGATTCGTTTCCAGAACAGCTCACATCACCCAACCAGATGGGCCCACTGCCCTGTCCAAAGTGGGCACTGCTGAGAGCATCCAGAGCTCTGCCACAGCCAGCCTGTCTACACACCACCTCAGCGTTGATCAGGTTCCAGGAGTTATCACACACCGTTCCCCACTGGCCAACATGGTAGATCTCCACTCTGCCAGAGCATCGATCACTTCCATTCACCAATCTGATCGCTATATGAAACACATTTTTAACTGTCATGAAAAGATTTATATTCTTGGGCAACTATTAAAAATACTTTCTTTAGCGACTGGATGGTTCCTTTGGTTAAGGCGCTTAAGGCTGTGGATCTGATTTGTGGACCTGACCGGACAATGTAGTGTCCATTCAGAGTAATTTACCCGTACTGTTTGATGAATTTGCATGTCAATGGCTCCCCGGCTCTGACAGTAATAAATTCTGTGGTTTCACATTTTTCTCTGAAGCAAAGGTGTCTTTGTCTATATTTATTCATTCTCAGAGAAAGGGGGAGACAGTGCGACCTACGACAACATGCCTCACAACTAAAGAAATTCTTTAAAAAAATCAAAAGTTTCCAAACTGTGATTTTAGTAGCCTAACTGCACACAGGTGAAACAGAGCAAATAAGATGTCACTTCTCCCAGTTCTCCCGTATTTCACTTTGGTTATTCATTAATTTCTCTGGTTTTGCTGTGGTATTCAGAATAAAGGCTGGATTGGAAATGACTGGTTTGGCTGGTCAAAATGAAATGGCTTCCTATTTATACTATATTGGTCTTCAACCATCTTGATCGAGTGTCTGAATTCAGAAATCAAAATTTGCATTTGGATTTTAGGGCAGGGTTTCCTCAGGGGCGGGGCCAGGGGTGGCACTGGTCCCCCCTGGAATCTGATTGGCCACCCCTGGTGCCCCCCCTACCAGAACCGGAATATGATAGGCCATTGTAAGCAGCAAACAATATATATGGTAAGCCTTGATGGCTGGCCCCTCCTCCAAAATGTTCTAGACACGCCCCTGGGTTTCCTGGCTGATGATTTTTTTTAACGCTTGTGTAGTCTTAACATTCTGTATACTCCCCATATCCGAAGGGCCTAAAAGTACCAGTAAAAGTAATCATTTTGGGGGTTTTCTCTGCTGTTAAACATAGTGATGGATCGTGTTTGACCCTTAAGACAACACAAGGGTTAATAACAACAAATCCCAGTGTTTCCCATGAATGAACTAAATTGTGGTAGCCTGCCAGTTCAATGAACGCTACTGCACCATCCCTTTCTAAACATGTACAGCAGATGAGAGCAAGCTTTCAATACTGGCTGTAGCCAAAGATTTTACAGGATGGATGATTAATAATACTGCCTCTCGCCAAAGATACCACTCACCTTCGATTAAAAAACTGGCTTACAGTTAATAAATAGGAACATATATTTTCTATGAGTGCAACACAAGCCATCACAATTAAGCACCAGTAGCTTGCTTGAAAATGTTACCATACAGATATATAAGTATGCTAACATCAGCAAGTGTGCAGAAATTGTATGGTTATCTGGAGCATAATTATATCATAGTTTTGAGTACATTGACCTGTGTAACATGGAATTTTGGCCCACTCATCTTTGCAGAATTGTTGTAATTCAGCCACATTTGAGGGTTTTCGAGCATGAACCGCCTTTTTAAGGTCATGCCACAGCATCTCAATAGGATTCAGGTCAGGCCACTCCAAAGTCTTCATTTTGTTTTTCTTCAGCCATTCAGAGGTGGACTTGCTGGTGTGTTTTGGATTATTGTCCTGCTGCAAAACCCAAGTTCGTTTCAGCTTGAGGTCACAAACAGATGGCCGGACATTCTCCTTCAGGATTTTTTGGTAGACAGCAGAATTCATGATTCCATTATCACAGCAAGTCTTCCAGGTCCTGAAGCAGCAAAACAGCCCCAGACCATCACACTACCACCACCATATTTTACTGTTGGTATGATGTTCTTTTTCTGAATTGCGGTGTTACTTTTACGCCAGATGTAATGGGACACACACCTTCCAAAAAGTTCAACTTTTGTCTCGTCAGACCACAGAGTATTTTCCCAAAAGTCTTGGGGAACATCAAGATCTTTTCTGGCAAAATTGAGACGAGCCTTAATGTTCTTTTTGGTCAGCAGTGGTTTTCGTCTTGGAACTCTGCCATGCAGGCCATTTTTGCCCAGTCTCTTTCTTATGGTGGAGTCATGAACACTGACCTTAACTGAGGCAATTGAGGCCTGCAGTTCTTTGGATGTTGTTGTGGGGTCTTTTCTGACCTCTTGGATGAGTCGTTACTGCGCTCTTGGGGCAATTTTGGTCGGCCGGCCACTCCTGGGAAGGTTCACCACTGTTCCATGTTTTCGCCATTTGTGGATAATGGCTCTCACTGTGGTTCGCTGGAGTCCCAAAGCTTTAGAAATGGCTTTATAACCTTTTCCAGACTGATAGATCTCAATTACTTTCTTTCTCATTTGTTCCTGAATTTCTTTAGATCTCGGCATGATGTCTAGCTTTTGAGGATCATTTGGTCTACTTCACTTCCTATTTAAGTGATTTCTTGATTGAGAACAGGTGTGGCAGTAATCAGGCCTGGGTGTGGCTAGAGAAATTGAACTCAGGTTTGATAAACCACAGTTAAGTTATGTTTTAACAGGGGGGGGCAATCACTTTTTCACACAGGGCCATGTAGGTTTGGATTTTTTTTCTCCCTTAATAATAAAAACCTTCATTTAAAAACTGCATTTTGTGTTTACTTGTGTTGTCTTTGACTAATATTTAAATTTGTTTGATGATCTGAAACATTTAAGTGTGACAAACATGCAAAAAAATAAGAAATCAGGAAGGGGGCAAACACTTTTTCCACACCACTGTGTATATATATATATATATATATATATATATATAGTACTGTGCAAACATTTTAGGCAGGTGTGAGAAAATGCTCTAAAATAAGAATGCTTTCAAAAATAGAAATGTTAATAGTTTATTTATATGAATTAACAAAATGCATGAACAGAAGAAGTGAATGAACAGAAGAAAAATCTAAATCAAATCAATATTTAGTGTGATCACCCTTTGCCTTCAAAACAGCATCAATTAATCTAGGTTGCTCCAAATGAGAATTAGCCACAGTTCTGACTCGATGATGTTGAAATCAGGGCTCTGTGGGGGGCCATGCCATCACTTCCAGGACTGCTTTTTCTTCTTTACGCTGAAGATAGTTCTTAATGACATTGGCTGTATGCCTGGGGTCATTGTCCAGCTGCAGAATAAATTTGGGGCCAATCAGATGCCTCCCTGATGGTATTGCATGATGGATAAGTATCTGCCTGTACTACTCAGCATTGAGGAGACCATTCATTCTGACCAAATCCCCAACTCCATTTGCAGAAATGCAGCCCCAAACTTGCAAGGCACCGCCATGCTTCACTGTTGCCTGCACACACTCATTCTTGTACCACTCTCTAGCCCTTTGGTGAACAAACTGCCTTCTGCTACAGCTGACTCATCAGTCCAGAGATCCTGCTGCCATTTTTCTGCACACCAGTTCCTGTGTTTTTGTGCATAGTTGAGTCGCTTGGCCTTGTTTTCATGTCGGAGGTATGGTTTTTGGCCACGATTCTTCCATGAAGACGCAATTCTTGGACCCTTGATGAAATAAAGCCATTTAGCCCACAAATGTGTACTGTATGAGCATAATTTACAGCCGAATATTGTTCCCATAGAGATCCATTCAAATGCAAAGAGTTATAGTATCGCTTGTCAGAATAAGATATCCAGACTCTGGTGATGTTGATAGGTCACAGACATCAGGAAGTCATGCTATGCAATGGATATGCAACCAAATACAAAGCATGACTATTTTATTTGACATTATGTTAAATAGTTTAAAACATTGATATGTATAAAAAGTGCTGTAATAATGGTGCAACCAAAATATATAAAAAATATGGTGTAATAAAATATGAGGATCTGCACATTGTATATTCATATAAGTTGTGATTTTGTAGGATTTGGGTTCCATACTGCATCAGGCAGTGATACATTTGAATATGAGGATTGTTCTGTTGGTGACATTGCTACCAGGTGGCAGACACATATGAGAAAACTAGATGAACTGGTTCTCTTTTTTTACCCCTTTGCTCAAGCCTCCTGATTGCCAAGCCACCAGCACCATGAGACGTCTTGACATTCAGTGCTCTTGCAACCAACCTGAGAACTATGCCACAATTGTTGCGAGGTTTGGCCAGTTATAGACAAGCTGAAATCAAAATTAACTTTTTCCTCTAGTTTAACCATACAAACATATTTTAAAGTTTATATTCCATGAAATTCCTGGAAGACGATTTGATTCTAGATTTTATGTCATTGTGTATCACTTGCCGTGTATGTCGATCAAATGTCTGTCCACTTTCCATTTCCCTCCAAAAATGATCCTTTAACGAAGTGATGCAATATGGAAAGCCAACGGTGCCAAACCAGCTAACAAAATATATTGTAAGCCAGTAATAAGTAACATTTGGTGTCATGCGCTGGTCAGCTTGCTGACTTCCCCCTCCCGGAGCATACATTGTTAGCCCCCACCTTTTTGGCACACATGCCTGTGGGGGAGAGCTAGAGAAGGATTCCTAGAGGAGCCTTCTTGGGCCCCCTGGGGAGCTCTCCTTTTCTCACATTCCTTACAGGTTGGAGCACAGGAATACTGGAGATGGCATTAAGATGTTTCATGATAATCCCAGGTCAGGATATAGTAATGTTTGGTGTTATTCTGATTGGTTCAGTGCGACTGGTGTAATGGTCTAGTTTTTGTAACAGTCTACCTTTGATATCATAACCATTGGGAAACTGTGCAAAAGCTGTCTCTGTCGAAGCCATGACCACTGCCTGGTGGGGGTTGGCGGTAAATTACAGATGGGTGACCCGTTTTTAGGGTCAAAAACTAAGGCCTTGACCTTAGACCAAGAACTAAGGCTTTCTCCTTATCTTTGGAGATAAGGAGAAGAAACCAAACAATCTGGGGTGTCTCCTTTCCTTTCATTCACCCAAATCAGGTTTATCCAAAAGGTATATTACCATGAGAGGTACAAATACATATTTACAGTATAATGCAGTTATCATGAAGACTCCCAACTACATCATTCATAGATATGATGGGGTGGCCTGTAGCATTGTGGGTAAGGTCAGCAAGGTCTGCCATTTGTGAGGAGCCTGAAAGCTGGGGTTTCGGGTACATGTCGAGGACAATACACTGTTTGGAATAGCTTTGGGGAGTTTCAGGCCATCGGTGATGGACTGTGGCTGTGTTTTAGTTGAGAGGTCACAGGGGTCAATAAGTCATGGGAACCGTGAACCACCACCTTTGGGAAAGGCTCGGGACACTCCCACAGTCCCCTCATTTTGGCACTGCTGTCATTACACCGGTGACTGCTCTCCTAGATTAAATATTCAAAACTGCTATTGAGATGGTAAATAGACCCGGTAAAACCTTGAAAACATTGCCCATGTGATCCTTGTATTATTGCATTAAGTCTTATGTAATGGTAACAGGAATTGCATGTAAAATGGATAATCAGGAGGGAAGTTTCATGATAACTGCAACATAATAAAACATAAGGGTAATCTGTTTGGTATGGATGTGATCCAGTAAAATCAAGGAATCGGATGAGATACATTTCTTACCAAATGGAGTTGAATAAACCATAGTTTCAGTACCTCAAGGGAAAACCTGCTTGTCCTCTCTTGGTAATCATCTCATTTTCCCTACTTAACAACCCCCAAGGGTGGGGGTCTAAATTCCAGATTTGACTGCCCCTCCAGGTTGATTTATGGCACTGCCGCCTGGTCCAAACATATGATTTGGCATAAAAGCAAGGGAGACAGACCAATCTGGGAAGACCATAACCAGCTTCCTGCACAGCACATTCTATGTATGTATAGCAACGGAAGATAGCATTCGACTTCCCACACAGCACATTGTACGTATATGTAAGTATCAGGAAGATCGTATTCGACTTCCCACACAACATGTCTTGCGTATGTATGTATGTATGTGTAGCAGCGGAAGATCGTATTCGACTTCCCACACGGCATATTCTATACTCTTTGTTTGCGTGTAGCCAACGCAGGCTGGCATGGCTCAGGCAGTAAGAGCAGTTGTCTAGCAGTCGGAGGGTTGCTGGTTCGATCCCCTGCCCGGGCTGTGTCGAAGTGTCCTTGAGCAAGACCCCTAACCCCCAAATGCTCCTGACGAGCTGGTCGGGGCCTTGCATGGCAGCCAATCGCCGTGAGTGTGTGTTTGAATGGGTGAATGGAGAAGCATCAATTGTACAGTGCTTTGGATCTCTATTCTTAATTTGTGTATTCTGTAATTGACTATTGGAATTCTGAAGCTAATAGCCTACCTGTCTGCGAATAAACTATTTTGTTTGTAACTTGCGTGATCTCCATGACTCTAATTCATCTTGTACCTTTTCAGCCTAAATTACAACTGAATACAACTGAGGGGGAAATGGTGGCTAAAGACCGACTGATCAGCGGCTTGGTACATTCGTGGTAGTTCTAAGCTGAGAGGCCGTCAAGTTCGGCCCATTAAAGGATTGGTGGTGTATGGCTCTTGGGAACCCATGGGCGTGAAGGGAACCCATGGGCGTTTCTACGCCGGTTCCTGTCAAAATAACTCTAAGGAGCCCACTAAATACACGCAAACCTGGGCTCGCAACTATCATAGCAGTGTTTTGCATGTATTGTGTTGGCTAGACCCTTAGACTCTGAGTTCTCTGCCGAACTGAGATTTCAGCAATAATGCTAATGCCAGGAGCATATATTGAGTAATGGTGGCGTAGGTAAGAGTCGAGTGTAATCACTCCCGAGGTTTGCATATGTTTCAAACCCAAATTTCTAAATTATATCTTAAATGGAGTCAGATAACGAAGGTAGATGTATTGACCCTACTGTGGAGATTCTTGGTCAGCCCAGACCAGTAAAGAGCGGAAGGCAGAGTGGTACTACTGTCTTTGTAACATGGTTTATTCATTAGCTGATCTAGACTCTCCGCATAGCGGTCATTACTATTTAACCCTACTAATATTCTTCCAGCAACACCAGAAGGACAAGCACGCTGTACAATTGATGCTTCTCATTCACCCATTCATACACACATTCACACACCAACGGCGATTGGCTGCCATGCAAGGCACCGACCAGCTCGTCAGGAACATTTAGGGGTTAGGTGTCTTGCGCAGGGACACTTCGACACAACCCAGGCGGGGGATCGAACCGGCAACCCTCTGACTGCCAGACGACTGCTCTTACTGCCAGAGCCATGTCGCCCTGACATATCTTTGTCATCTCTCCTATGCTTTTATAACTTTGCCTCCAATTTAATGCCAAATATTTATTTTTTTATCTGTTCCATAATAGTCACGGGTCAGAATTTACAACAACAGCAATATCTTGCCAGGCTCCTGCCATCACTCAGATTCAATCCTGGTCTCGTCTGTCCAGAGGACATTTTTCCAGAACTCTGCTGCCTCTTTTAGGAGCTACTGTACAACTGTAACCTGGCTATCCTGTTTTGCAGCTAACTAGTGGTTTACATTTGTAGAGCTCTTTGTGAAGTCTTCTGGAAAGAGTTTTCACTGAGAAATCACCTGAATCTTTGTTTCTGATCTTGCAGGCAGGTGTTTTGGGGTCTGTCTTCATTATGGTGAGAATTCCTCGGTCATCAAACTCAAAATAAGAGTTGGCTTATTGCAGTTCATTAACTCAAAATCAAATAATTAACAAAAAGCCATCAAACAGTTAGGCCTCACCCAAAATACTCCCAGATTGGGAAAAGGGAGGCAGAACATACACAAATGAAAACTATCCAGGAACCTTAAACACATTTTCATCTCAGCCCCCATCCAAATGTCTCTCTTTTAGACCTCACACCCGGCCCATGAGGAGGTAATTGGCAGCAGCCATAGTGATTACAAAAATCACAGCTGCTGCCATTCCTGTGAAAGGGGCCGGTGCTGCCCCCTGGTGGACAGCACATTACATTTACTTCCTGGCATCACAAACTCTTTTTTCTTAATGATGTTCCAGGTAGTATATTTTGGTAAGCCTATTGTTTTTTTGTTTTTTTTTTCTTATTTCTCAGCCTCACAATAGCTTCATTGACTCTCATTGGTACAACTCGAGTTCTGATGTTTGCAAGAGCCATTAACAGACTCAACAATTTCGCAAAGACATGACATGAAACTGAGCTTTATTTGCAGGTGTAGACAATTTGCTTGAGAGCAGCATGAGAATGGAAATCAGGTGTGGACAATTGACAAGTTAACGAGGTAATTAGTAATCGTTAGTAATAAACCTATCCTGCCCTAGCGTTAGTAAATTAGTAAATTACATGCACAAGAAACGTAAGGTAACATGAACACATGGTTAGAATGTTAGTATTACCCAATCCTGATCTAGCGTGAGTAGATTAGTAAGAAGACAAGGGAAATTGAAACAATTAGGCTGTGAGTGACAGAAAGGGAGAGAGAGAAAGCAGGAATGCAAGGTTTGCAGAAAGACACAAAAAAGTGTATGCTAATCAATGAACAGAACATAACATGAAACAAACATAAATCGTGACATAACAAGTTTGTGAAATTATGACAATGAACTATATTACGTGACATGACAAGACTAACCTAATACGTTTGTAACTTGCGTGATCTCCACTGACGTAACCTAATACGTCAGTGGAAAAGCAATGACTGAGAAAAAGACTGGCACGCCCACTACAGTGCATGTTATTTCCACAATGCATATCCACATCAGGAAAATCACAAGAGCTAGCCACAAACTCAGCAATACAATCAAAGTGGATGATAACTAATGTCTCCCAGCTTTCACCAAAGAAGCCCCTAGACATTGATATTAAAACTGGCTTAAAGTTACCAAATATGAATATTAACATAAACATGTAATTTACAGTTAGGCTTAACAATGTTCTTGTTCCTTTCTTTTTCAAAATGACGTTAAAGCAGGAATGTGGCAATAGACATTGAAGAGGTTATGTAATGGACAAGGGAGGGTAAGCCACATATTGTTTTCTGATGACAGTCAGTCAGGCTTACCCCATACAGAACAAAATGCATACACATGCATTTTAATATGTTTCTAATGCATGTGAAAATATAAAAAAATGCCATTTCATATATTTCATATATTCTGTACCTCCCAGATTTTTCAAAAAGGACAGTTCGGATTAAACTGATTTTCACCCTGATTTTTTTGTTCGTCATATTTATGTTTCTCCGCATTTGGAATGTTTTTGAAATTAAAATGTATTGTGGATTTGGTTGTCTGGTCTGTGAAGTTCGAAAATGGGGGAGGTTGAGGTCCCCACACGCTTGTTCTGTCACCCCACCCCAACAAAATAAGGAACAGTTGTTGCTAACAGTGATTTAAAATATTTATAGTATATTAGTACAAATAGAACCTATCCTGTGACCAGATTGATTGAACATTTCACCATGATTGAATGCATCTGATATGGCTTAATGCACAATCAGACAAGATTGCAAGATGAGCCTGTGAAGTCTCTCATAGTATCTGAGAAACTTTCCAGACATACTATCCCCTAGAGTTTGCAATAATGGTGCAAAAAAAAAAAATAATAATACAGTGAGCAGCAGTTCTGCAGATATCTTGTTAAAGTGGATAGGCTATGGCAATCTAAAGAAGTAATAAGTAATAAATACCGAATAAATATTCACTGAGTCTATGTTTAGTAATATATACCCAATGTATGTGATATATATAATAAATATATTTTCAATACATTTATCAAGTATATTTCTAAATAGCATTTCAAATATATTTCAAAATGCAAATACATTTTGTTCATTTCATCATACATTTTAAATGTAAACTGATGTTCTCCACTACCATATGTCACTGTGGATGATTGTAATATAAATTCATTTCAAAATGCTGCTCAAGATCAGTGACACAGACAGGTGTGTAAATTTACCTGCATTCAGCTGTCCTTCACAGAGTCTGAGGAGGAGCAGGAGCCCAAAGACTGCAATAGAGGAGTCCATCCTGAGCTCTGTTACCCAGCACCAGTGTGGAGCACAGTCTTACTTAGCCTCCTACTTAGCCCTGCCTCACTGACAGGAACGTCACATTTACTTCCTTCCAGTTTTAAGTCCCTCAATATTTCCACTAAAGGTTAACAGCCATTCTTTGTTTTGTTTAATTGAGAATGTGATACCGGTTAAACCAGATTGCAGTGTTAAAACGTCCTTCATGATATACTGACAGAAGTGCTGGGTGTGTAATTATTTGCAAATATTTGCAGGAGTGGCAGTAGTTAACTTTTAGTGGAAATATGGAGGGACTTAAAACTTGAAGGAAGTAAATGTTACGTTCCTGCCAGTGAGGGAGGGTACCCACACTGGAGCTGGGAAACAGAGCCCTCTACTGTAGTCTGGTTTAACCGGTATCATATTCTAAATTAAGAATGTGATACCGGTTAAACCAAATTGCAGCGTTAAAACTTCCTTCATAATATACACAGAAGTGCTGATATCGAGTGTAATCAAGTTTACGTCAAGTGTATCTTTACGGTTACAAATTCTACTCTGTAAAATGTCTGAACTTCTAAAGTGTAATGAAATATGATCACACCGCAAACATTTTGCACATGTCAAGAAATTGAATTATGGGACTCTAGGCCAATCATGGTCCTTTAATAAACCCTTGTGTTGTCTTAAGGGTCAAAAATGACCCGCCACTACGTTTAACAGCAGAGAAAAGCCCCTAAATGAACTTTTTAATGACTAAGTTCGTGATGAGTGACAGGTTGTTTCTTCATGCAAAATAGAATTAAATTAATTTCAATTAAGCTGCTTTATTTCAGGGGTTTAGTGAAGGCGGGTCATTTTTTACCCTTAGGACAAGGGGAGTAACAGAATTTTAAGACTACACAAAGGTTAAGGCATACGTGAATATGTACACATAGGGCTCAAGAAATGCGTATGTGTACTGTACTCCTTCCACTCAGCATCTACATACATGCATACATAGCATATCCTCTGAGAAAGCCAGAAGATTAACGTGGTCTCTAAATAATCTCAGGTTTGAAGAGAGACTCCTGAGCTCTACACAGTCCTCTCTAAATGGAGTTGATTGGTCAGAAAACGGTGCTTTTATGTTTCAATCTGTTAGCCTGAACATAACTTGCCCTAGATAGCGAGATTATATTGCGCTTTTATAGACACTCAAAGCGCTTACAGTGATGAAACTCAGTTCAACCACCACCAATGTGTAGCACCCACATGCAGTAAACATGCCCTAGACCAGGTTAGCTGGGCAGCATAAGTTAGCATGGGCTAGCATAGCATAGCATAGTATCAGTTTTGTGGTACAGAAAACCTGGGTTAAAAGTTATGTTAGCTTGCCTAACGCCAACCCCAAAATCCTCAGTCATAGTATGAGAAAATAGATGCAGCATTCTCAGGATTGATGCCATTTCTTTATTGATCATTGTTTCAGCTCACCTTCCATTGTTTCCATTCACACAGCATTTTTACTTCATATTTGCGAAAATATAATCTAAGTAAAATCAACACTTTCGCATTTGCATTGCTGTTCTATTTGCCTGTAAAATTACACATGATACAGGATAGAATAACACGGTTTGAGCCAGTAACATTATTCCCAATTCAACGATTATTGTTGCCTACAGCATGGGTCTCAAACTTTAAGAGGCATCAGCCCAGGCAATAATTACTTATATTTTCTTTGACTTGGAGGTTGATTTGTGCAAATTAACAATTGCTCATATCCAAAACTGAGTTTCTAATAAGTCTAAATAGCTGCAGGAACACATATTCACTGCTGTAGTATTTTAAAGACCATGAAGCTGTGATCTATATCTTAAGAGGACTGCTTTACAGTGGGTGGATTCCTAAACACTCACACTCATGCACATACTGTATGGCCTACCTGCCCTTTAACGCATGCCCACTCGGTACGTTTCATATTTTCTCTGAAGTCATATTTGCACATCCCTTCCTATGGAAGAAACATCCAGAGACTGTCCAGAGAAAGCAGATAAAACATGAGTCCTCTGCAGTGCCTGCTTCCAGAAGCTGCTTCCCACTCCACAGTGCATCAGCGGAGCCATGGGCTCCTGGGGTCAGAACCGAGCTGAGGGCAGGGTCAGAACCGAGCTGAGGGCTGGGTCAGAACCGAGCTGAGGGCTGGGTCAGAACCGAGCTGAGGGCTGGGTCAGAACCGAGCTGAGGGCTGGGTCAGAACCGAACTGAGGGCAGGCGCACGGCTGAACGGAGGACCGCTTCAGTTCTCATGCTGGCCTCAAACCTGAAGGGTTTCCACGCCCCATCGGAGCCGTCACCACCGGGATTCCACTCTTAACTGCAGGACATACCGCAGGTACCGCACCGAGAGCAGTCTGCTCCACCCAGGACATTTTCCAGAACAGAGCTTCCTTTTCCTGCTTGTGTCTGGTTTACAATTAACCTCTGGTACTTGGTAGAATAATCCATCTTAATGCTGATTAATGAAGAGAAGCAGCTTCGTTTCGGTCTGCAGGGTACACATTAACAATATATTTGAGCTCCAGTTCCTTACTGAGAAAACATGCTTTTAATGCGTAATTTCATCAAGAAAATGTGACACCTGCTATCAGAGAACATTGGGGCTAGCCAGAACACTGGTATTTAAGGTCTCCGGTATGAACTTGCTGGAGTAAGATCAGAATATTTCGGTAAAACAGTGACTGTTTTCCCACAACAGGAGTAGAGGATTAGTTGCTGCCCTGGGTGGATTTGCTGAAATGCAGTCAGGAAAGATAGACGTGTGAAACTCTGCCGTTACTGGGAGTAGTGGTACCTAAAGACAACCAGGGCTTATGAACCTCACCTCTGAGGACCATTATTGACCATCCAAACTGCAGGAATACACCTTCAGGGGATGCCCGTCGACAGACACAGAACTGGGTACAGTGATCAGAGCACAGTGAAGCTGTTGATTGCAGCAAGGCTGGATGGGGCTCACTAGCTATAGTGGACCTGAGAGCAGGGTGAAGCAGGGTCGGCAAAGTGTCCGTAACTCCGATTTATGACACACAGACAGACCCAGCAGAAGGCGTAGTGACACTTGGAGCACTGCACTCTATTACAGCCTCCGTCCTTCTGTAAGGCAAGAAACGGCGCATTAGTCAGCATCGAGAAGGACAAGAGAGTTTCATTTTGGCCAGGTCATTAACAGTCAGTGTAGAGACAGCATCTTACTCAGATAGACAATCCGCCATCAGAGCAAACATACATGATACATGAAAGGAAAGGCTTGTGCAAGGTGATGGGCCACAGGAAGGTGTCAAAAACAGAAACAAATGTGTATGTTTGCTCAATGCTCCAAAAAGCAAACAATTAATCTTCACTGTAAGTGGTTTGACAGTTTTATCACATAGGAGCCACACCTATATAACAACACACCAGCATACCAACATCTTTATTCACACTACTATGTGCATTGTATTAAAAACCAGTCTCAGCAGATCTTTTAGAAACACCCTTAAGGAGTACAGTATACATTCGTTGCTGTAAAAAGCAAAACCATATGCACATAAATACCATTTTATCTCTGAACCAAATGCTTTGTGTTTATACCAAAAATGACACATTTCAGTCTGCTATCACCATACTTTTGGAGGACACAGCAGAGTGGGGATGCAATTAAACCTGGGTGAGCATATCTGCAAAGAAGGGAACTTCATAACCAGTGCAGGCAGCTAGTTTGCCTGATGTTTGTGAAGGACTATGGTGGGTAGTGTATAGTGTGCAGCAAGTTACTGCTTCCATTTGTATCTCTCCAACTACCCAACATAAAGACATACACCACTGCCCTGGAAAGCACCTCACCTGTATGGTGGCGTTGCAATGTGGGCATTTTTTGGTGTTGCCGTCCAGCCAGCTCCGGCTGAGGACATTCCCTACGCTGTCCTGGAGAACGTGTCTCCCATAGCGCTGCTCCAGGAACTTCTTCCGCGTCTTACTTCCCGTCTCGTAGTCATCCCAAAGTCCTCGAAGTCCATCTGCAACACATGGACGGGAAAGTCAGTCAGTCAGACAAAGTCCAAACCACCCCTGAACTTCTGCTCTTAATTTAATTAGCTCAATCATATCAGCATACATTTATATCAACACCAGCTATAGTTGCAGACTGCAAGTCTATCCTAAAGATTTTACTGTGCTCAGGTACAGGAGTGAACCAGTATAGTTCATTGAGCTGTGAAAACTAAAACTAAGCCAATAGGTTGGAACAAAAACCAGTATGCAGACTAGAACTCCGGGACTGGAGTGTAGCCCTGCCCTTTGGGAACTTCATAGCCTTCAGTGTCAACAAGTAATAAAGTCCACTGTACCGCTTTTTTAAGCAAATCCAGCCAGTATTTCAGTTTCAGCATGATGAACTCTTACACTTGTGATACCTTACCAGTAAGTGAGAGACTGATTTCACAATGGGCCAACATGGGGACTAATCCCTGTTGAATTATGAGATCCAAAATAAAGCCCTGATTCAGAAAGGGAAATTGACAGATTATGGCTCAAAAATTGGGGCTATTCTCTCACATAATTTAGGAGACAGCCAGACTTTCAAGGCGACCTCAAGAACACATTTTTTTACATTTACAACCATACTGTATGTTGTCAAATTATTGCATGTAATATGAACCAACCGCATATTATTAAAACTGTGCATGGTAAAGGTGCTGACAGCATACTATGAACCAGCTGCAAAATAAATTAATCTCTTGCACACTGAAGGTACGTTGACTGTGCGGACGCAAACCTTCGTTTCCCGGAACCTGAGCGTAGGGCTGGTCATCGCCGGGCGCCCTGTCCCCTCTCTGCCCTCTCTCAGCGCAGGAGGAGAGCCCGTGGTAGCCCTGTCGGCACAGGGTGCAGAAGGCGTAGCGGCAGGACGAGCAGATGGCGCTGGAGTTGTCTGGCTCCACCAGGACGGCCGTGGCACAGGCGTGCCGTGGGCAGTACGTCACGTCGGCCATGCTGTCCAGGCTGGACTGCAGCAGGAGACGGTCGTAGCGACCGAAGAGCTCCTCCCCGACCAGCTGCTTCACCTGTCGGGCGCACAGATTAGGACCCCAGCCTCAAAGACAAATAAAGTACAGCGTGCATTTAACTAATAACTGCCATTTCAAGAATAGCACCAGCGGTATATCTTCTGAATACGAGAAAAAAATGATAAAGAAATTCTGTATTTGCGAATAAACTAATGCAATATATAACAGATGCATCACATTGCCAGTAGGGGGCAATCTTCCCTCAGGCAAAATAAACCTCAATGCCCCAGTATGATGAAGGGGAAACTGTGCTGTAGGAGATGCTGTCTTTCAGACAAGACATTAAATCAAGGTCCTGACACACTGTGGTCATAACATATCCCAAGACACTCACTGCAAAGAACAGTGTCCTGGCAAAATTACAAACCTGGCTCTCTCAACATGCCACAGAATCATCCCCCGATTTAACTGGCTAAAAAAAATGTTCTTTCCCTCTCCACCTCAGCTGGTGTGTGGTGGGCATATGGTGCAAAATGGCAGCTGTGGATCACCCAGGTGGGCGCTACATATTGTCGGTGGTTGAGGTGAGTTTTCCCCTCATCACTCTAAAGCACTTTGAGTCTCTGACAGGTGAGAAAAGCGCTATATGTACGGTAAGCTTATCTGCATATTACATTACATTACATTATTGGCATTTGGCAGACGCTCTTATCCAGAGCGACATACAGTTGATTAGATTAAGCAGGAGACATTCCTCCCCTGGAGCAATGCAGGGTTAAGGGCCTTGCTCAAGGGCCCAACAGCTGTGCGGATCTTATTGTGGCTACACCGGGATTAGAACCACCGACCTTGCGTCTCCCAGTCATGTACCTTAACCACTACCCGACAGGCCGCATATGCCTTCGTAAACTTTTTTTAATACATTAACCATATTACACTGTGGAACATTACATTTTGCTGGGGCTATTTTGTGCCACAATTTCAAAGGCCTGTAATAACTACACAGGAAACTCTATATGGACGTACATACCCTCAAATTAAAGCCGACAGGCTGACTCTTTGAGGGTATTGACAAGGAGTGAATCATGTAGGAATTACAGCACTTTAAATTTGTCTCATTGTCCAAATACTTTCGGACCTCACTATATGTCATGAAGAACATTTCGGCTGTACATGACAATCTTATCCTGAGCAACTTACATTCTTATATAGGCAATCAATCCATTTATAATGCTGGCTATTATTTACTGGAGCCAGGTTCCAGGTAAAGTGCCTTACTCCGGGTACACTGGTAGGGAATCCAAGCTACAACCTTGGCGTTTCAAGCTCGGTTCCCTTCCTTCTCTCTGTATTCGTTTCTGGACCTTTTCATTGGATGTGCACGCGCATTCCCTGGCCTTCGCGTAGCAGGGAGGGCTCACGGCCGATACCTGCGGGGGCGTGGCTTCGGAGCTGCACTCAGACTGCGGACACTTGAGGCCGTTGACCGCGCCCTCCGTGATCAGGACCCGGAAGTACTCGCACATGCAGCTGGCGCAGTACACGTGCTCGCACTCCCTGAAGCTGAAGCAGTCCGAGCCCAGCTTCGTGGAGAAGCAGATCCCGCAGTCGAACGCCCGGCTGTCGAACGCCTTCCGCCGCTGGGCCCTGTCGAAGTCGAGGACGTGGAGCAGCTGTTCGGCACCGGGGTCGAGCCGTGGCGGGGCCCCGGGGCCCGGCTGCTCTGGGGCCTCTGGCCCCGCGGCCCCGCGGCCACATGCCCCTCCCTCACTGGCTCCTGTGCTGCTGCTGTCCCAGAGCGAGGGGAGCTCCAGGGATGAGGAAATGTGGAGGAAGCTGAGGAGGTCTTCCCTGAGGAACTGGATCCACGAGAAGAGCACCACGCTTCCAAGACTCTCCTGCCACAGTTCATCCAGGTGCCTGCACACAGCTGCCAGCTGGAGGATGGACACACACACACACACACACATAGACGCACACATGCGTAAGGAAAACCCTTCATTTTGTCATGATTTTTTAAATTTACTTTTTCATCTGGTTTTCAGGTGTCTGGCCTCAACGCTGGAAGATCTTTATCTGTGATGTCCCAGACTCACCTGGATTTCTGAGAGCCATTTGCAGTTTAGTGTAAACAGGGGTGAAGATTTGGAAGGGTAGTCCACAGGGAGTTCAAAGTTCAGCACCAGCGGAGGTAGGAATGACACCCCATATTCTGTACACTTGCCCCCTGACCAGAGATACCCATATGTCAACATGACAGGTGTCAAAGGACAGAGGTAACATACTAATCTATAGCCTACAAATTACATTTCCAGTCAGTCATATCTCATTGAATATACTGGTTGTCATTCCAGCAAACCCGTAATATATGTCATTTTCTGAGAAACAACTGACAAAAATGAAAATTCTTGATTCAGGATTTAGGCTACAAATTCTAATAGCTACAATTATTATTCGATATTCTAACTTGATTCCTTTTTTTTTTCTTTCTTTTTTTGAGGACGTCAAATATTTATATCAATGAAGTGCCACACTGACCCGCTTTTACAATGACTTTAAAATCGCGGGGCATGTCCGGACATATGCGGACCTCGCCTCCTCTCACACTTCCATCCTCCCTTTGGAACTCTTCCTGGTCGTAAATGCTTGCGAGTGCCAGGAGTTCGTCCTCCTGCGCTTCCTGGTCTTCCGACATTTCCCCAAAGCTGATTATTTGGTAGCAAACACATACAAGATACAAGTCATGTAAATATTAAAAGCTCCCCATTACAAAGTCATTTTTATGAACCTCTCTTTTTAACCCCTGTCCAGGAAATGTCAGCCGATTTTTCTTACACGGCGAATGAGCTTGCTCCAACTTCAGGATTAAACTGAAACTAACGTTAGACAACACAGCGCCGGACGAATCGCTCTTCTACGTTTATTATTATTTTATCTTTGTCCAATCGGATACGACGCTTTCGCATAGATTTTAGCCTGACTAAAGGTGATATCTCACCAAATATTGATTATCAAGCCTTATAAACACTGCAAACATCTTGGAACATTGGTTTACAAATAAAAGCCTACGGTGTCAAACAACAACATAAGAAATGTACGTTACCATATTGAAGTAGCTCAACACTGGGGATAAGGCCTATATAAAAGTATATGCCTAGACGATACCTAATAATATAGGCCTACTAATATTACTATATTACCTGCGTATAATGTGTAACGCTAGCTAGATTAATGTATAATTCTATACAATTACTACACAAATACATCTAGACTTTCATACTAAACCCATTTCCTTCATTTGCGATGTTAATTTATGTCTTACCCACAGGATAATATTATTCGCTTTAAGGTTCGGAGCCTCAAATTAGTTGTGAATTTGAGAGACTTGACTTGCCAATGAAACCCGGACTTCAGATTGCTATGAAGCAGTTGAACTGGCACTATCCGCTGCGTTCCTGCTCACTCGACAATTATGATGCAATTTACATGCAATAGCCTAAAATACGAGTGACAGGATCACTGTAAAAACAGCAAAGTAACAATGCTTGGGAAATGCATTGCAGTTTCAATGGCTGTTGTCACATACAGGGAACAAATAGCTACTACGCTACCTACAACACCACTGAATGACACAGTATGCTAATTAAATATCTAATAATTATGAACCGATCAAACACGACAGACACCAAATTGGCCATTTGATTCATTTCGTTGATGTAAGTGCGGATGTGTACTACCATCTTGAGTAAAAGTATTAGGTTTGTGAAATTCGTGGAAACATCACAAGTACAGTATAACAAAAGCAAAAGTTGCTGTTCGGAGGTAACGTTGAGTCACGCCCTAAATCCAACAGTGAATCAATAATACATGCTATTCGACTAGACTGATAGAATAAATGTACACTAAATTGTATCTAAATTAAGAACGCATGTTTTACTACTTGTTGATAACAGTACATTTGCGGAAATGTAGCCGATGTTCCAGTTTAAATATCCGAAGTATTAGTGATGAACAGAAAGGTACAAGTGACCAAACTACAATGCTTTACTGCCACCTGGTGGTAGATAGACTACATTACAGCAATACTTACATATTTACCTTGAAGCAGCTACGACAAAATACTAAAGCGAGCACCATTTAAAAACGTAAAATTGTCTTTTTTGTATTATTACAAAATATATACAGCTATACAATCTTGCAATGAAAACTGATTCTATACTGATTCCATTTTTTGTTTGGATAAACAACATTCATGACAATTTGTGTTTGGTTAGATTGTAGTGTATTACCATGGGGGCGGGGGCGGGGGTGGGTTTGTTGTGAAAGCTGATAAAACAATAAATACTTTGAATAAATAAAGTTCTAACGTGAAAACATTAATTAAGCTGCCTTTCTGGAAAATACTAACATTTTCAAAGTCATGCTGTATCCTATCATTACTAATCCACAATATTGTCTGTTTAAGGAAACTGCACATCATTTCTGACATCGAAGTAGTAAGGATCCAACTCCCACAATAATATAATACATTTTTGGATCATGAATAATTTTGTTCTTTCTTGAAGATCATGTGCAGCTCATTATTTCTGTTTTCACATACACAATACACAAATCTTTCTCTTCACAATTTTTCTACTGGTGTGGAATTAATTTTCATGAATTTGAATTGGCATTAATTTCACCATTACTTAGTAGGGGTTTTTTTTTTGTAGGTTTCCTGTGTTATATGCAACCAGCTTGCTGAATTACCATTTAGCAACCTGGTTGCATATAATTACCATTTTTTGTCTTGTTTTCCAACAAAAGCTGGAAAACGACCAGTTGCTGGTTTATTCCTGTCTCATTACATTACATTACATTACATTACATTACTGGAATTTGGCAGACGCTCTTATCCAGAGTGACATGTTGATAGAGTACTTGTAGATGTAATGTGTTGATAATGTGTCGATAAAGTACTATAGTCAAGTAGTGGATGTTAATCTTGAGTAGTGGATGTAACATGAGGTGTTGATAAAGTATCAGTTGATGTAACTGCAGGCGTTGATAGTTCACTAGTGGATGTGATTGCAGGTGCAGATAGAGGACTAGTGGGTGTGACTATAGGTGTTGACAATGTATTCGTAGTTGTGACTGCAGGTGTTGATAGATAACTAGCGGATGTAACATCTGATGTTGAAAATGTATTAGTAGATGTAGCTCTCTCTGCTCTCATCACACCAAGGTACTCAATGTATGTATGTGTGCATGTATGTGTGTGTGTGTGTGTGTGTGTCTGTATGTATGTATGTGTGTGTGTATGTATGTATGTATGTATGTATGTATGTATGTGTGTATGTGCCTGTGCCTGTGCCTGTGTCTGTGTCTGTGTCTGTGTCTGTCTGTATGTATGTATGTATGTGTGTGTGTGTGTGTGTGTGTGTGTGTATGTGTCTGTCTGTCTGTCTGTCTGTCTGTATGTATGTGTGTGTGTGTGTGTGTGTGTGTTCGTGTGTGTACATGTGCACATGTATACGTGTGTTTCCTGTCCCAGGTGGGCTGTGCTGACGGCAGTGTCAGACTGCACTCTGTGAGCAGCGAGCAGCCAGTGATGGAGTGGAGCAGCAGTACAGGAGGGAAGCCGGTGGTCTCGGTCCAGTGGGCTCTCACTCGGCCCGCCGTCTTCTGCGTCCTAGACGCCGCATCTAACCTGCACCTGTGGGACCTACTGGAGAAGGACTACGAGCCGCTGACCACCCAGAAGCTCCACTCCGGCAGGTGAGGCATGCACAGGTGCAGGACTGTGTGGGGAGGCGCTGCCTGCTCTCTACACTTCCAAAAACCGCACCCTCTTTCATTCCTTACGCACGTCAATTCCAAACTGCTGATAGTCCAAAATAAATAATATGCACACAATTAGACTGCAATGAGTTCCATTCCACTATTTATTAAACCAGCAGTGTGTGTTGAAGGCTTTCGTCTGTGGGTTTGTGGGTTTGTTCCCCTGCTGCTTAAATGTTAAATAGTTGAAAGAGACTCTTCGTAGTCTTGTCTGCAAATTATTACTTTTGGATTAAAATACCGTTGGCCTTATGCGCCACTTTTTAGCTGTTGAACACTAATTTGGTAGTGTTCAGTGTTACCAGGTAACTAGAACTAATGTTCTAGTAAAGTAAGTCGCTCTGGATCTATGGAGACTATAATGTAAGCTCAGGGAAATTCAAGTTTAATTAAAAACTGCAAAAATAAATTGCATACAGTCAAAGACATGAATGCACCTGCCTATAAGTCATCATCAACTCTTAACATAGTCAGGCCCTGCACCCTGTAGTAACTCCGCATTCGTTACTTTAGGGTGAGAAAACGGACAGGGAGATTGGGGGGGAAGAAAAGCCAAAACATTTGTAAGGAAACTGTTCAGCACAAGAGAGGGACAACCATGTGAATGGGTGTTGGTGTTCTGCTGTAATTATTGCATAACTGCCACTTCCCTGTACAGGGTTAACACATATGTTCATTTGTGCATTTGCATTTGTTTCATTTTCAGGGTAACCACAATGGCTGTATTCGGTGACCCGGACAAGCCAAGCACGTTATCAGGAGTGTGTCTGGCAAAGGAGTCCGGGGAAATTGAAATTCAGTACTTCAGTAAGAAGTGGGCAGTGCCTGCCCATGCAGAGCTAGATACAATTCATAACATACTGAATGAGGCTTTCTGAAATACGCCACTTGCGCTTTTGGATATTTTTCAAAATTGTAATCTTAGTTTAGAAAAAAAGAAAAAAGAAAGTACTAGATCACACACCTTGCACAATCTAGTTTAATAACTGGAATAAAAAGTAGAATTTTGACTGTCTTTATGTCACTGACCTTGTCCTTGAGAACATGTATGCCATGTATGTGTCACCTCTGTGACCTTCACTTGAACCTTTTGCACAACCGCTCACACTACAATAGGTTCATGAATTGCCATTAACTAATGTAGTTGTTAATCATGAATTATTGATGGACAAATACATAAATTAAGCATGAAGTTACCTTTTAATGTGTTAATGTATTTGTTAACTACAAACTAATAATCAATTATATTAATGTTTATACATTAGGAAAAACATATTAACCATTAACAAATACATTAACTGTTTTTTCATTCCACTCTGAATTGGCATTAACTAATGTAGGTGGTAGCATAAATTAATGATGTACAATTAGATTTAAAAAGCTGTTCAGATTAACTTCTCAGTAGTTAGTTAACAACTACATTACTGAATGGAAATTGTTACCGTACTATCTTTCCGGGGCAAATCAAGTTTTCGTATAGAAAGAGAATGTTTACATTTCCAGTCAGTGTGGGAATTGTGATGACATTCTGCAGTTTATCTGATATCTGTGAAGCTCAAAAGATGCATGTAATACTATTCTCACTCCGAAGCTGAAGAGAAATGGGAGAACGCATGTAAAGGCAGTCAGCTCCATTCACAGTCATCACAATGTTTTTTTTTTTTACAAATAAAATGTAATAGTTATAAAATAGAGTATATTTGTACAGTTATTGTATTGTTATTTTTTTATTCAATGAAATTGCTTAATTTATCTTGGTTTTTTCATTTATCATTTTTTAATGATATTGTTGTTGATATTCGATTACATTGTGTATAAAAAAAAGATTGTTTCTTTTTCCTTTAACAACTATACACCTATCGGAGTTGCAAAGCTGTTTATAACTGAGAACTGGTCAAACAAATAATCAGCCAAGGCCAATCACTCTGAGATCTGAATTCACTCCCCAAGTGCAGCGCAGGTCTCTGCAGACACTCTGGGGCTGACTGCACACACTCTTACTCTGGGGCTGACTGCACACACTCTTACTCTGGGGCTGACTGCACACACTCTTACTCTGGGGCTGACTGCACACACTCTTACTCTGGGGCTGACTGCACACACTCTTACTCTGGGGGTGACTGCACACACTCTTAGTCTGGGGCTGACTGCACACACTCTTAGTCTGGGGCTGACTGCACACACTCTTAGTCTGGGGCTGACTGCACACACTCTTAGTCTGGGGCTGACTGCACACACTCTTACTCTGGGGCTGACTGCATACACTCTTACTCTGGGGCTGACTGCACACACTCTTAGTCTGGGACTGACTGCACACACTCTTAGTCTGGGGCTGACTGCACACAGTCTTACTCTGGGACTTACTGCACACACTCCTACTCTGAGGCTGACTGAATGAGCCACCCAGTAGCCCTTCTCTGTTCTTCTGCAAAGTCGCCTTTGGCCCAATGACCAACCATGGGCACAAATTCCGCACCAAGTCCTCCAAACCACTTTGCTTTTAGTGTGAACACCTATTGTCTGTTGCAATAATTCTTGGCATTGTATAGTTGTGTCAACAAACAGAAAAGAAAATGAGAGATCAGAAAAAAAACTTTATTCATTCACAAACAGATTTATTTGTATTCGGTAAGTCAGATACAAGAAGGTGAATCAAGGAATAAAATGACAGGGGAGGTACATTTTTCTTCAAGGACCAGTTTTCCCAAATGTACCCTGAAAGTACAGTAATGTTCTCTTTGGGTACAAATGAATATGTTTCAAAACAAAAATAATTGCCCCATTTTCCCCATCAATCTCAATAACCCATAATGACAAAGTGAAAACACATTATAAATGTTTTAAAATTTATTACAAATCAAAAACTGAAATCTCTAATTTACAGCAAAGGGTCTGAATTGAAGTATTCAATAGATTAGAAAGGCACACACCTTTGTATATATGTCCCACAATTCACACTGCATGTCAGGACAAAAACCAAGCCATGAAGTCTAAGGAACTCTCTGTACACCTCTGTGATATAATTGTGGAGAGGGCATTGATCAGGGCAAGGGTATAAAACAATGTCTAAAGCTTTGAGTTTTGCCAGGAACATGGCCTAAATAATTGTGAAATGTATGAAGCTCGGAAACACCAGGACTCTTCCTATAGCTTCTAGAACAGAGTAACGGCCAAGAAGGGCCTTGGTCAGGGAGATGACCAAGAACCCAACGGTTACTCCAACTTCAGCTTCGGAGGTCCTCTGCAGAGAACTTGCCGGAAGCACAACCATCTCAGCAGCACTTCATCAATCAGGCCTTTATGGTAGATTGGCTAGAGGGAAGCCACTCTTGAGTAAAAGGCATATGACAGCCTGCTTGGAGTTTACCAAACAGAACTTAAAGGACTCTGAGAGCATGAGGGAAAAGATCTGATGGGACAAATATTGAACTCTTTGGGCAGAACTTCAACCACTCCTTGAATAAACACAACCTCAGACAGGGGCAACGGTTCACCTTACAGCACGACAATGAAGCATGCCCCAAGAATACAGCCAAGACGCTTGATTTGTAATATATTTGCAAAAATGTCTAAAAACATGTTTTCACTTTGTCATGCGTTATTGAATGTAGGTTCATGGGCAAAAATGCAAATTATATCCATTTAAATTTAAATCTACAACCCAATAATGTGTGCAAAAAGTGAAGGGGTCTGAATACATTCTGAAGCCACTGTATACTGCTGGCTAGAGGTACAATGTTATGCACCTATAGGTTACTGATTAATCACTTTTCATATATTTTTTTCCAAGACTAATATAGTGCATAGGTATCTTTAGTTTCCTTTTGTAATGCTACGGGTTCAGAAAATTTCACTCAAGATCTGTACAAGGAATATGTAATGAATGAGATGAAGTAATGATAGATTAATAAAAAAATACGAATGGGTAGGAATTCAGCTGTATTCTTGGGTAGACAGTATTACATTACATTAATGGTATTTGGCAGATGCTCTTATCCAGAGCGACATACAGTTGATTAGACAAAGCAGGAGACAATCCACCCTTAGAGCAATGCAGGGTTACAGGCCTTGCTCAATGGCCCAATGGCTGTGCGGATCTTATTGGGGCAACACCGGGGATCTAACCACAGACCTTGTGAGTCCCAGCCATGTACCTTAACCGCTACGCTACAGGCCATCCAGTGAAATACAGAATTGATTTTATTAATTTTCTTTTTTGCCACCTCTGTGTCTGTACCACTTTCTCCATGGTTCCTCATGGTTAAATTGTGTTTCTTACGGCTTGATGAATTTGCGGATTCTGAACGAGTTGATTGCACTGAATTTGTTCTTTAAGTAAGCTTCGAGAGCAAGACTGGCCTGAGGGGAGATAACAGTTTGGAATTATAAATGTATTCATACAATTGAATCTTTTCTGTATTGGGTGTTTTCCTTATACACAAAATTGTATATTTAATTTAGTTTGTACAACCACAAGCATAGATTTGATGAAGCCAATGTTCTTTCATTCATATTTGAATTTTTTTAGAATAGTTTCCTGTCACAATATTAATTAAGCAACAGGTCAGTCTGCCCTACATGTATGGATGAAGGATTACATGAGGTAGGATTACATGTCACATGAGGCAGACAGTTCAGTAATGCATTGATCTTCAAGGAAAATCAATTAATTAATCCATGAACTCAAACCATATTGATTATTTGTGCCGCTGCTACTTTTATCAGGACGATTTTATAATCTTTAGTTGAAAGACTCTAGTGAATAACAATGTAAATTCTGACATTGGGAAACTGTGGTGTGCTGTGAAAAGAGTGCGGTTGGACCTACATTATAAAGGGCTGCTTCCACTTCCTGATCCCCTGTGCCTGATGGAATGAGGAGGGACACCTTCAGCTGACTTATCACAGTTTCAGCTGTCAACACTAAGGGTCACAGAAAACAAATTACTTGCAGCTGTCCACACCAGAAGAGGAAGCTAGAGTTAAAACAAACAGCTGAACATACTTCTTTCATATTTCAGCAAAAAGTCATTATCATATTAGAGATGACAAAATCATATACGGTCGATGATCTAAATGTTAGAACATGGTGGTAACAGCATCATGCTCTGGGGGTTGTAGAACATGGTGGTAACAGCATCATGCTCTGGGGGCTGTAGAACATGGTGGTAACAGCATCATGCTTTGGGGGCTGTAGAACATGGTGGAGGCAGCATCATGCTTTGGGGGCTGTAGAACATGGTGGTAGTAGCATCATGCTCTGGGGGCTGTAGAACATGGTGGTTGCAGCATCATGCTTTGGGGGCTGTAGAACATGGTGGTAACAGCATCATGCTTTGGGGGCTGTAGAACATGATGGTAACAGCATCTTGCTTTGGGAGCTATAGAGCATGGTGGAGGCAGCATCATGCTTTAGGGGCTGCTTTTTCCCTCAGCTGGGACAAGGGTTCTAGTCAGGATAGAGGGATAAAATATAAAGATATTAAAAGTCTTGACTTGCTGCTGTAATAAAAGCAAAACTATTAGTTGACTAGTGAACAGGATTGTCCATCTGAGTTGTGTTCTAGAAAGTTAGATATTGGATTTAAAATGATTTAAAATAATTCAATATTTTTAAATGTTTTCTTGAGAAAAGTTACATTATTCATTGGTGCTAGCCAGCTGGGGGATTGAATGTGCAGGTAACACTCTTCTGAAGGAGAGGTTCAAAAATCTTAGACTAATTCCATTCTCAGATTGCTTCATGCATTTCTTTTTCTGCCTCCACTAGGTTTGTTCCACTTCCACTGCTTATGCACCAAACGGCAGTTCAGAGTATCCGGCCTTCTTGGAGCCACTTGGCAGCATCCTGGAAAGGGTGCCACCCGGAGACTCCATAGTTCTGCTGGCCGACTTCAACGCTCACGTGGGCAATGACGGAGAAACCTGGAAGGGGGTGATTGGGAGGAATGGCCTGCCTGATCTTAACCCGAGCAGTGTCAATGTTATTGGACTTCTGTGCTGGTCATGGATTGTCCATAACGAGCACCATGTTCGAGCATAGGGTAGCTCATAAGTGTACTTGGTACCAGAGCACCTTAGGCCAAAGACGGATGATCGACTTAGTGGTCGTGTCATCAGACCTACGGCCGTATGTCTTGGACACTCGGGTGAAGAGAGGAGCAGAGCTGTCAACTGATCACCACCCGGTAGTGAGTTGGATCAAGTGGCCGGGGAGGCTGCCGGACAGACCCGGTAAACCCAAACGTGTAATGAGGGTGAACTGGGAACGTCTGGCGGAGGCCCCTGTCCGCGAGGTCTTCAACTCCCGCCTCCGGAGGAACTTCTCGCGCATCCTGGGGGAGGCTGGAGATATAGAGTCCGAGTGGGCCATGTTCCAAGCCTCCATTGCAGAGGCGGCAAGCAGTAGCTGTGGCCAGAAGGTCATTGGTGCCTGTCGGGGTGGCAACCCAAGAAGCCGCTGGTGGATGCCAGTGGTGAGGGAGGCCATCAAACTGAAGGAGGCCTTTCGGGCTTGGCTGGCCCGGGGGTCCCCTGAAGCAGCAGACAGGTACTGGGTGGCCAGAAGGGCTGCGGCTTCGGCAGTCACTGAAGCAAAAACCTGGGTATGGGAGGAGTTCGGTGAGGCTATGGAGAAGGACTTTCGGTTGACCTCGTGGAAGTCCTGGCAAACCATCCGACGACTCAGAAAGGGAAAGCCGGGCTTGTCTCAGGCTGTTTTCAGCAGGGGAGAACTGCTGACCCGGACTGGGGATGTTGTCAGGCAGGGGAAAGAGCACTTCAAGGAGCTCCTGAACCCGAACAACACATCCTCTGTGGAAGAGGCAGAGCCCGAAGACTCGGGGCAATCTGCACCTATATCCCTGGCGGAAGTTGCTGACGTAGTCAAAAAGCTCCTCAGTGGCAAGTCGCCAAGTGTGGATGAGATTCGCCCTGAGATGCTGAAAGCTCTGGACATTGTTAGGCTGTCTTGGCTGACACACCTCTTCAGTGTCATGTGGAGGTCAGGGACAGTACCCACAGAGTGGCAGACCAGGGGGAAAGGTCCCCATTTTCAAGAAGGGGGACTGGAGGGTGCACTCCAATTATCGGGGTATCACACTCCTCAGCCTCCCCGGGAAAGTTTACTCGAGGGTGCTGGAAAGGAGGCTCCGACCAATGGTCGAACCTTGGATTCAAGAGGAGCAATATGGCTTCCATCCTGGTCCTGGAACAGTGGACCAGCTCTTTACCTTAGCGGGGTTACTGGTGGGGTCATGGGAGTTTGCCCATCCAGTGCACATGTGCTTTGTGGACTTGGAGAAGGCTTTCGACCGTGTCCCACGGGGAACCCTGTGGGGGGTACTGTGGGAGTATAGGGTACATACTTGTCACCGGTCCTGTTTGTGATATTCATGGACAGGATTTCAAGGCGCAGCCCAGGTGAGGAGAGTATCCGGATTGGTGACCTCAGAATTGCGTCTCTGCTTTTTGCGGATGACATGGTTCTGCTGGCTTCATCGGCCTGTGACCTTCAGCATGCAATGGAGCGGTTTGCAGCCGAGTGTGAAGCGGCCGGGATGAGAGTCAGCACCTCCAAATCCGAGGCCATGGTTCTCTGCCGGAAAATGGTGGATTGCTCCCTCCGGGTTGGGAACGAGTCATTGCCCCAAGTGAAGGAGTTCAAGTATCTCGGGGTCTTGTTCATGAGTGAGGGTAGAAGGGAGCGTGAGATCGACAGGCGGATCGGTGCAGCGTCAGCAGTAATGCCTCCTGGGCGCCTTCCTTTGGAGGTTTTCCGGGCTCATCCAACTGGGTGGAGAGCCCGAGGTAGACCCAGAACCTGCTGGAGAGATTATATATCTCTCCTGACCTGGGAACGCTTTAGGATCCCCCAGGAGGAGCTGGAAAGAGTTACTGGGGAGAGGGACACCAGGAATATCCAGCTTAGCATCAGTGACCCGACTCCGGATAAGTGGATGGAGATATATGGATGGATGAATGGATGCCAGTTCAATGAAAGCTACTGCACCATCCCTTTCTAAACATGTGCAGCAGATGGGCTTTCAATACTGGCTGTTGCCAAAGATATCACAGTATAGATGATAATTACTTCTGCCTCTTGCCAAAGATACCTCACCTTCGATTAAAAAATTGGCTTACAGTTATTGAATAGGAACAGCAGCATCATAAACTTTTCAATTGCAGTTAAGCTTAACACTCAGTATGTTCAATTGGTCATCTTTGTATGAGTCAATTTAGGACATATTAAAGAGAAAATCTCCTACCTGAGCAAATCACACCAACATCTGCATTGTGAAAACAGATGTGAGACCCAAACCCAGGTTGGTGGCACTGTGTCAGGGAGGATTCGCTTCCAGAACACCCCACATGATGCAACCAGATAGGCCCACTGCCCTGTCCAAAGTGGGCACTGCTGAGAACAGCCAGAGCTCTGCCACAGCCAGCCTGTCTACACACCACCTCAGCTTCGTTCATGCCCCGGAAGTAACCACACACCGTTCCCCACAGGCCAACATGGTAGATCTCCACTCTGCCAGAGCACTCGTTATCTCCATTTACCAGTCTGATCTGGGTCTGGAGATTTACTACAACAAACAGGGAAGTCCTGTGATTTATTCTCATTGAGTGTAACACAAGCCATCAAATTTCAGCACCTGTAGCTTGCTTGAAAATGTTACCATACAGACATACTTGTATGCTAACATCAGCAAGTGAGCAGAAATTGTATTGTTATCTGGTCCATAATTATACCATAGTTTCGAAATCATTGACCTGTGTAACGTTTTTGGGGACAGACATAACATCTCGAGTTAAGTTGCAACATTAGAGTATGTAGACTACAAGAATTAAAAGTATTGTGTTGATATTATTTAACGGAGGGATCACAGAAACTAGCTTTCTGCCTCAATGTTCATGTTCATATAGCCCATATAACCAATATACTACAACAGCAAGCCATATAGCCTAATATCTAATGAGCTGGATTGAAACCTTTTCATGTCATCAGAATTTACCAGTCATATGGCCTGTCTGTCTCTTCTCAGTCATTTTGATGGATTTAAATGGGTTTGTCAGTTCAAAATCAGCTGCATTGCACTTTACATCACTGAATCCAAGTTTCCCATATGAAATAATTTTTAAATGTTAAAAAGGTAGCAATGTGCGGGTTATGCTACCAGCAAAATGTGCATGTCAGTCAAAATTGCATTTGAGGTAGGCAGTGAGATGATTCCAAGATAGCCTTGAATATATTAAATCGAAGTGCCTACAAGATCATTGTTTATTCTATCATTAGGCTGACAGTGACATTCCAAGAAGGCTATACCTGAAAAATTAGTCAAGCTTTTTTTACCATTTCCATGAGGATTTCTCATTATGTATTAGCTTTTTGCGTTTGCCAACACTGGTCCACAGAAAACGCGAGACAAAAGTTGGGATCTACAGCTACTGCCTGGACTTGACTTCCATCAATATATCATGAAAAAACAAATGTCAGTCTGTCTTCATCTATTTTTATATGCATACTACTTAATCCCTAAATTATTACATTAAAGGGAAGATTGGAAAAATTGATGTCTGCCATAGATGTTGAAGTATGGACCAAGAAAGGAATGGCAAAACAACACTTTTCATGAAGGTGGAGGATGCTATTGCACCATCCCTTCCTAAATGTGCATACAAGATGAGCTTAAGCGTTCAATATTGACTGTAGCCAAATATTTTACAGGATAGTGGATAATTAATACTGCTTCCCACCAAAGATACAGATACAGCTAACCTTTGATAATAAGACTGGCTTACAGTAAATAAATAGGAACATTAACATAAACATGTCAATTACAGTTCAGGTTAACACTGGGAATGTTCAGTTGTGCATGTTTTTCACAGACAATTTAAGGCAATTTAAAGAGAAGATTTCCTACCTGAGCAATTCACACCAGCATCTTCATGGTGACTACAGTTGTAAGACCCAAATCCAGGGTGCTGGCACTGTGTCAGGGAGGATTCGTTTCCAGAACAGCTCACATCACCCAACCAGATGGGGCCGCTGCCCTGTCCAAAGTGGGCACTGCTGAGAGCATCCAGAGCTCTGCCACAGCCAGCCTGTCTACACACCACCTCAGCGTCGTTCAGGTTCCAGGAGTTATCACAAACCGTTCCCAACTGGCCAACATGGTAGATCTCCACTCTGCCAGAGCATTGATCACTTCCATTCACCAATCTGATCGCTATATGAAACACATTTTTAACTGTCATGAAAAAATGGATATTCTTGGGCAATTATTAAAAATACTTTCTTCAGCTACTGGATGGTTAATTCGGTTGGGGCGCTTAAGGCTGTGCATCTGGTTTGTGGTCCTGACCGGACAATGTAGTTTCCATTTAGAGTAATTTTCCCGTACTGTTTGATGAATTTGCATGTCAATGACTTCCTGGCCCTGACAGTAGTAAATCCTGTGGTTTTACATTTGTTTCTGAAGCAAAGGTTTCTTTGTCTATATTTATTCATTCTCAGAGAAAGGGGGAGAAAATGCGACCAATGCCAACATGCCTCATAACTAAATAAATTATTTAAAAAAATATAAAGTTTCCAAACTGTGATTTTAGTAGCCTAACTGTACACAGGTAAAACAGAGAATTAAATAAGGTGTCACTTCAAGCAGTTTTCTCCCGTATTTCACTTTGGTTATTCATGAATTTCTCTGGTTTTGCTGTGGTATTCAGAATAAAGGCTGGATTCGAAATGAATGATGTCATCATGACCGACTCTCTCCAGTCATGTTGATGTTAAATGGGTTTGCCAGGTCAAAATCTGAAATGTCTTCCTATTTATACTATATTGGCCTTCAACCATCTTGATTGAGTGTCTGAGTTCAGAAATCAAAATTTGCAGGGATTTTAGTACAGGGTTTCCCGACTGGTGAGCCATCAGGTGAGGTCTGGTATGCCATGTGAAAAATCTATTTTTTTAAATGTAACAGTTCAAATTTTTTTTTTTAACCCTTGTGTCGTCTTAACATTCTGTATACTCCCCATGTCTGAAGAGTCTAAAAGTACCCGCCTTCACTAAACCCCTAAAATAAAGCAGCTTCATTGATTTTCTATTTTGTCATCAAATTTCAAGTTTAAAAAAGATCAATTAGGGGTTTTTCTCTGCTGTTAAACATAGTGATGGGTCATGTTTGAGCCTTAAGACAACACAAGGGTTAATAACTACAAATCCCAGTGTTTCCCATGAATTAACTACATTGTGGCAGCCTGCCAGTTCAATGAACGCTACTGCACCATCCCTTTCTAAACA
Organism: Conger conger; assembly: GCF_963514075.1. NCBI lineage: Eukaryota > Metazoa > Chordata > Actinopteri > Anguilliformes > Congridae > Conger > Conger conger. The sequence continues at coordinate 68,007,022 of NC_083763.1, forward strand.
TGTACAGCAGAAGAGAGCAAGCTTTCAAAACTGGCTGTAGCCAAAGATTTTACAGGATGGATGATTATTAATACTGCCTCTCACCAAATATACCACTCCCCTTCGATTAAAATGCTGGCTTGCAATCAATGAATAGGAACAGCAGCAGCATAAACCTTTCAATTGCAGTTAAGCTTAACACTCAGTATGTTCAATTGGTCATCTTTTTATAAGTCAATTTAAGGCATATTAAAGAGAAGATCTCCTACCTGAGCAAATCACACCAACATCTGTAGAGTGAGAACAGAAGTTAGACCCAAACCCAGGGTGCTGGCACTGTGTCAGGGAGGATTCGTTTCCAGAACACCTCACATCACCCAACCAGATGGGCCCACTGCCCTGTCCAAAGTGGGCACTGCTGAGAACAGCCAGAGCTCTGCCACAGCCAGCCTGTCTACACACCACCTCAGCGTCGTTCATGTTCCAGGAGTAATCACACACCGTTCCCCACAGGCCAACATGGTAGATCTCCACTCTGCCAGAGCACTCGTTATCTCCATTTACCAGTCTGATCTGGGTCTGGAGATTTACTACAACAAACAGGGAAGTCCTGTGAGTTATTTTCATTGAGTGTAAAACTAGCCATCAAATTTCAGGACCTCTAGCTTGCTTGAAAATGTTACCATACAGATATACTTGTATGCTAACATCAGCAAGTGAGCAGAAATTGTATTGTTATCTGGTGCATAATTATACCATAGTTTTGAAAACATTGACCTGTGTAACGTTTTTGGAGATAGACATAACATCTCGAGTTATGTTGCAACATTAGAGTTTGTAGACTACAAGGATTAAAAGTATTGTGTTGATATTATTTACCAGAGGGTTCACAGAAACAAGCTTTCTGCCTCAATTATTTAAGCCTGCTATGTTCATGCAGCCCGTATGACCAATATACTACAACAGCAAGCCATATAGCCTAATATCTAATGAGCTGGATTGAAACCTTTTCATGTCATCTGAATTTACCAGTCATATGGCCTGTCTCTTTTCAGTCATTTTGATGGATTAAAATAGGTTTGATGTTTGTCAGTTCAAAATCAGCCGTATTGCACTTCACATAACTGAATCCAAGTTTCCCATGTGAAATCATTTTTAAATGTTAAAAAGGGAGCAATGTGCGGGTTAAGCTTCCAGGAAAATGTGCATGTCAGTCAAAATTGCATTTGAGGTAGGCAGTGAGATGATTCCAAGATAGCCTTTAATATATTCAATTAAAGTGTCTAGAAGATCATAGTTCATTCTATCAATAGGCTGACAGTAACATTCCAAGAAGGCTATACCTGAAAAATTAGTCAAGCTTTTTTTTTACCATTTCCATCAGGATTTCTGATTATGTATTAGCTTTGTGTTCGGCAACGTTGGTCCACAGAAAATGCGAGACAAACGTTGGGATCTACAGCTACTGCCTGGACCTGACTACCATCAAGATATCATTAAAAAACTCATGTCAGTTTGTTTTCATCTATTTTTATATGCATGCTACTTAATCCCTAAATTATTACATTAAAGGGAAGATTGGAAAAATGGATGTCTGGCATAGACACAGAAGTATGGACCAAGAAAGGAATGGCAAAACAGCACTTTTGATGAAGGTGGAGGATGCTATTGCACCATCCCTCCCTAAATGTGCATACAAGATGAGCTTAAGCTTTCAATATTGACTGTAGCCAAATATTTTACAGGATAGTGGATCATTAATACTGCTTCCCACCAAAGATACAGCTAACCTTTGATAATAAGACTGGCTTACATATGAGGTGGAGGAATGGCGGAGAGCCAGGCGCGACTAAGGGTAATCCCTAGTAAGCGGGCACGCGAACGTGTCCGCCACTAAACCCAGGGAGGTCGAGGACACGAAAACAACTCGGAGACAGCTCCGATCAAATAAAGAAAATAGCCCCAAAAAACGGCTAATGAAAATAAAGCAACCCTTAAAAACCAGGGCGAAAATCACAAACAAAAAATGAGTGCGTAAAGGCTAGCACTACTGCCCCGGACCGGGGAAAACCCAAAATAAAAGTACAACCCAGTATAAAAGACTGGGCTAACGAAAATAAAGACTCAGGAGTCGCAGCTCCGAAAAAACACACAAACCAAAATACAAAATACCGGGGACAACGTCCCTCACCCACGGACTCACACGAGCCGAAAACAAAACGAAACAAAGAACAAAAGAACCTACAGGAAGGCGGCTGCAGTGTACACACACTAACGCGCAGACCCCTTCCTTACCTTTTCTGAACACAGAACCAGCACAATACCTGACTCGAATGCTGAGTCTTACCATGTGCTAATACCGGCTAGGCGGCAGAGCGAACAGTGACACCAAAGCCTCGACCGATGGTCAAAGAGGGCTTTAAATACCTTCTGGAGGTAGCCACCCCATTGGCACTAATGAGCACCAGGTGAAAATAATAAACCCCTGGTGGCCACAGCCGGTGCTACCTCCCAACCCTGACAGGACCCCCCTTCTAAGGAGCGGCCCCAGACGATCCTTCAGCCCCCCGCCTGCGGAATTCGCGGATGAGCTCTGGGTCCAAAATGTCCCTAGAGGGGACCCAAGAGCGCTCCTCGGGGCCATAGCCCTCCCAGTCGACGAGGTACTGCTTACCCCTGCCCACGCGGCGCTCAGCCAGGATGCGGCGCACCGTATAGGCCGGGCCCCCATCAATGAGCCGTGGAGGTGGAGGAGGAGCCTCCGCCGGGGCCAGCACACTTGTCAGCACCGGTTTAAGGCGGGAGACATGGAAGGTGGGGTGAATTCTCATTGACCGGGGCAGTTGGAGGCGCACCGTCACCGGATCGATTTTTTTAATAATTCTGAAAGGGCCCACGTAGCGAGGAGCAAGCTTACGGGACTCGACCCGCAATGGCAGATCCCGAGTGGATAGCCACACTCTCTGCCCTACCCTGTAGGAGGGGGCTGACCGGCGACGCCTGTCGGCCAGCCTCTTTTGGGTAGCCGTAGCCCGTAGGAGCGCAGCCCGTACTTTATTCCAGGTGACCCGGCACCGCCGAACAAAAGCCTCTGCGGAGGGCACCTCAACCCCCCTCTCCAGTTCCGGGAACAGTGGCGGAGCGTAACCAAATTGAGCCTCAAAGGGCGAGAGCCCTGTGGAGGCGTTGCGCAGAGTGTTGTGCGCGTACTCTGCCCACATGAGTTTGCGACTCCATGAATTGGGGTTAGCAGCGGCTAGACACCGGAGTGTGTTCTCCAGCGTCTGGTTTGTGCGTTCCGTCTGCCCATTGGTCTCTGGGTGAAAGCCCGATGAGAGACTCACAGAGGCCCCTAACAGAGAGCAGAACGCACGCCAGAAACGAGACGCGAACTGGGGTCCGCGGTCAGACACCACGTCCTGAGGCAGACCATGTAATCTAAAAACGTGGTCGACCACCAACCGTGCGGTTTCCGCTGCCGACGGTAATTTTGGTAGCGCCACGAAATGAGCCGCCTTGGAAAACCGATCGACCACCACCAAAATAACCGTGTTGCTTTCAGATGACGGCAACCCCGTAATAAAATCTAGGGCCACGTGGCTCCAAGGACGCCTCGGGATGGGTAATGGCCGTAATAGCCCTGAGGGAGGCTGGTGCGAGCCCTTGCTGCGGGCACAGACCGAACAGGCGGCCACAAACTCCCGAACGTCCTTTTCCATCCCGGGCCACCAGAACCGCCTGGACAAAAAATCCCTGGTGCGGTGAACCCCGGGATGCCCTGCCAGCTGTGAGGCATGTCCCCACTGCAGCACCTGGGACCGGACCCCAGCGGGCACGAAGAGGCAATGAGGCGGACCCCCTCCTGGATCCGGCTCTAGGCGCAACGCCCTTCGTACTGCCGACTCAACCTTCCAGATTACTGGCGCCACTATCTGATCTCTAGGGAGAATGGGTTGAGGAGTGTGCTCCCTGTCGGTATTATCAAACACCCGGGAGAGGGCGTCGGGTTTCGTGTTTTTTGACCCTGGACGGTATGTCAGAATAAACGAAAAACGCACAAAAAACAGCGCCCAGCGGGCCTGACGCGAGTTGCGTGTCTTGGCAGTTTTTATGTATTCGAGATTTTTGTGGTCCGTCCACACCGTGAACGGATGCTCCGCCCCCTCCAGCCAGTGGCGCCACTCTTCCAGGGCTAGTTTGACCGCCAGAAGTTCCCTATCCCCCACGTCGTAATTTCTCTCGGCCTGGGACAGCGACCGAGAGAAAAACGCACAGGGATGCACTTTTTGGTCTAGAGGAGACCGTTGTGATAGAATGGCGCCCACCCGCAGCTCGGAGGCATCGACCTCCACAATAAATGGAAGCGAAGGGTTTGGAGTTATTAGGATAGGTTCGGTACAGAATCTTCTTTTTAACTCCACAAACGCCGCCTCCGCACGGGGAGTCCACACAAAGCGCGCCAGAGCAGTCTTCCTGGTAAGCGCAGTGATGGGTGCAACCACCGTGCTAAAATTTCTAATAAAACGGCGATAGAAATTGGCAAACCCTAAGAATCTCTGCACCTGCTTGATAGATTCAGGAGTAGGCCAATTCCTAACAGCCGCTACTTTCGCTGGGTCCATTTCGGTTTTTCCCGCCGACACAATAAACCCAAGAAACGAAACGGTGTTAGCGTGAAAAACGCATTTATCCGCCTTGACAAACAGGCGAGCTTCTAAAAGGCGTGTCAGAACCAGAGTCACGTGCTGAATGTGTTCAGCGATATTGTTGGAGAAAATTAAAATATCATCCAGATAGACAAACACAAATTTCTCCAGCATCTCCCTGAGCACATCATTAACCAGCGCCTGAAATACTGCAGGGGCGTTGGTGAGGCCAAACGGCATGACCAGGTATTCATAATGACCGGTGTGCGTGTTAAAAGCCGTTTTCCATTCGTCGCCCTCGCGTATGCGTACAAGATTGTACGCATTACGGAGGTCGAGCTTGGAAAAAACGGACGCCGACTGCAGACGCTCGAACGCTGAGTTCATCAGCGGCAGGGGGTACCTATTTTTGATGGTTATAGCATTTAACCCCCTATAATCAATGCAGGGTCTTAGACCCCCGTCTTTCTTTTTTACAAAAAAGAATCCTGCCCCCGCCGGTGATGTAGACGGTCTAATGAACCCGTTCGCCAATGCGTCGCGAATATATTCCTTCATAGACTCGCTCTCAGGCACCGACAATGAATAAAGCGCACCTCTGGGCGGGATTGTACTAGGGAATAGTTCAATAGCACAGTCATATGACCGGTGCGGAGGTAACGTAGTGGCCCGTTGTTTGCTAAATACCTCCGCTACCTTGCTATATTCCCTGGGCACATTAGGTGGGAGTGGAAACGCAATCGCCCCTATCATCCGGCCCTCCTCCCCACTGTCAGAAGCCCGAAAAAGACTCTCGGAGTCCCAGTCAGTGACGTCACTGCCCTCCCCCTCGTCAACGGGGGGATTCCAATCGCAGGCTGAATCCCATTCCAGACTCTCCACCTGCTCCTCCGTGTCCGGAGTCCTAATCTGAGGGCTGGGGAACCGCCTAGCCTCCTCTTCGTCCAACTCCGACTCTATGTCAATCTCTATGGGAGGAGCCGCGGGAGTGTGTGTCTGATCGGAGTGGTTAGTGCAGTGCGGACCCCACCGGGACACCGGATTGCTCCGGTCTCCCCAGTTTATTTGGGGTTGGTGTTTAGTTAACCACACATGACCCAATACAATCGGGTAAGCCGGGGATTCCACCAAAAAGAAATAAATACGCTCCCGGTGCCCCAGAAACGGGATCCGCATTACCACCCGCTCAGTCATCTGACGTACAACCCCCGACCCCAACGGGCGACCGTCAAGCGCCGTGATGGATTGGGGCTGTGGTAAGGGTTGGACCCGCAGTTTCTGGTGTTTAGCCCACTGACGGTCAATAAAGTTGTCAACCGCCCCGGAATCAATAAAGGCCTCTGCCCTAACCACACCCCCCTTCCACGTCAGTTCGACGGGGAGAAATGTGCGAAAACTGGTACCTCTAACCAGTCCCACTAGTGACTTTCGCTCCACTAGTGGGACTGCTCTTTTTGCCTTCAGGTCGGGGCAGTTCCTAATCTGATGCCCAGACCGTCTGCACAAGAAACACGGCCCCTCTCTCCAGGGACGCCTCTTAGGGCGCACCAGGGTAGCACTGTCCAGCTGCATCGGCTCCTCCCCTGTGTGTGTACCTCGTCTCCCCTCGGTACTGACAACCCTGCCTGGGGGAGGCGAAATCGGCCCGTTTGACCCGCCCCTTCTGCCCGCTCTCTCCCTCTCCCGTTCCCGAACCCGGTTATCTATACGGATCGCTGCAGAAATCAGCGACCCTAAACTACCCGGTGGTTCCATGGTAGCCAGAGCGTCCCTGACAGGGTCTGATAAGGCGCTCGAGAACAGGGTCATGAGCGGATCGTCCGCCCACCCAGTCTCCCCTGCCAGAGCCTGAAACTCTACCGAAAACTGTTTTATCCAGGTTAACCGAGACGCCGCCTCTTTGCCTGTGACATCGTGGTCGAACACTCGTGCCATCTCTTGCATGAGGAGCTGAGAATTATTCATGAGGGGAGCCTGTCCCCGGATCAGCGGATCCGCCCAGGTCAGAGCCGTCCCGGTCAACAGGGATAAAATAAAAGCAACCCGAGAATCCTCAGTAGAGAAACGTGAGGGTTGGGACTTAAAAAAAATTATACACTGGGAGAGGAACCCCCTACATTTCCCCGCCTCTCCACCATACCGTAAAGGAAGCTGTAGCTTGGGCTCCCTGACCATAGGTGGAATGGGTTGGTAAGTGTGAGAGACTGGTTGGGGAGGATTGGACGGTTGAGGGGTATCAGGGGCAGGTGCTTGTGCCTGGGATGAACGGAACTCGCTCGCTAATTGACGGAAGGTTTCGGCGAGTCCTAATAGCACATCCTGCTGCTGACCTAACCTGGCCAATATTTCATCCTGGCGTTGAAACACCATAGTCTGCTGTTCGGCAGTAGCAGTTTGTTGCACACGCAACACCTGTAACCCCTGTTCCTGCCTAATCAGAGCAGCCTGCTGCGCGGCTACAACCGCCTACAGCGGAGAATGCCCCGCCTCAATCACCGCACTAGTCGCTGGTCTCTCCATGATGGCTTTGGTGTTCTATGAGGTGGAGGAATGGCGGAGAGCCAGGCGCGACTAAGGGTAATCCCTAGTAAGCGGGCACGCGAACGTGTCCGCCACTAAACCCAGGGAGGTCGAGGACACGAAAACAACTCGGAGACAGCTCCGATCAAATAAAGAAAATAGCCCCAAAAAACGGCTAATGAAAATAAAGCAACCCTTAAAAACCAGGGCGAAAATCACAAACAAAAAATGAGTGCGTAAAGGCTAGCACTACTGCCCCGGACCGGGGAAAACCCAAAATAAAAGTACAACCCAGTATAAAAGACTGGGCTAACGAAAATAAAGACTCAGGAGTCGCAGCTCCGAAAAAACACACAAACCAAAATACAAAATACCGGGGACAACGTCCCTCACCCACGGACTCACACGAGCCGAAAACAAAACGAAACAAAGAACAAAAGAACCTACAGGAAGGCGGCTGCAGTGTACACACACTAACGCGCAGACCCCTTCCTTACCTTTTCTGAACACAGAACCAGCACAATACCTGACTCGAATGCTGATTCTTACCATGTGCTAATACCGGCTAGGTGGCAGAGCGAACAGTGACACCAAAGCCTCGACCGATGGTCAAAGAGGGCTTTAAATACCTTCTGGAGGTAGCCACCCCATTGGCACTAATGAGCACCAGGTGAAAATAATAAACCCCTGGTGGCCACAGCCGGTGCTACCTCCCAACCCTGACATTACAGTAAATAAATAGGAACATTAACATAAATATGTCAATTACAGTTCAGCTTAACACTGGGAATGTTCAGTTGTGCATCTTTTTCACAGACAATTTAAGGCATATTAAAGAGAAGATCTCCTACCTGAGCAAATCACACCAACATCTGTAGAGTGAGCACAGAAGTTAGACCCAAATCCAGGGTGCTGGCACTGTGTCAGGGAGGATTCGTTTCCAGAACACCTCACATCACCCAACCAGTTGGGCCCACTGCCCTGTCCAAAGTGGGCACTGCTGAGAGCATCCAGAGCTCTGCCACAGCCAGCCTGTCTACACACCACCTCAGCGTCGCTCATGTTCCAGGAGTTATCACACACCGTTCCCCACTGGCCAACATGGTTGATCTCCACTCTGCCAGAGCATCGATCACTTCCATTCACCAATCTGATCGCTATATGAAACACATTTTTAATTGTCATGAAAAGATTGATTTTGTTGGGAAATTATTAAAAATACTTTCTTTAGCTACTGGACGGTTCATTCTGTTTAGGCGCTTAAGGCTGTGGATCTGGTTTGTGGTCCTGACCGGACAATGTAGTGTCCATTCAGAGTAATTTACCAGTACTGTTTGATGAATTTGCATGTCAATGACTCCCCGGCCCTGACAGTAGTAAATCCTGTGGTTTCACATTTGTTTCTGAAGCAAAGGTTTCTTTGTCTACATTTATTCATTCTCAGAGAAAGGGGGAGAAAATGCGACTAATGACAACATGCCTCATAAGTAAAGAAATTCTTTAAAAAAATAAAAAGTTTCCAAACTGTGATTTTAGTAGCCTAACTTTACTCAGGTGAAATATATAATTAAATAAGGTGTCACTTCTAGCAGTTTTCTCCCATTTTTTCACTTTGGTTATTCATTAATTTCTCTGGTTTTGTTGTGGTATTCAGAATAAAGGCTGGATCAGAAATTAATGGTGTCATCATGACCGACTCTCTCCAGTCATGTTGATGTTAAATGGGTTTGCCAGGTCAAAATCTGAAATGTCTTCCTATTTATACTATATTGGCCTTCAACCATCTTGATCGAGTGTCTGAATTCAGAAATCAAAATTTGCAGGGATTTTAGGACAGGGTTTCCCGACTGTTGTGCCGTCAGGTGAGGTCTGGTATGCCATGTGAAAAATCTCTTTTTATAAATGTAACAGTTCAAATGATTTTTTTTAACCCTTGTGTAGTCTTAAAATTCTGTCTACTCCCCATGTCCGAAGGGTCAAAAAGTACCCGCCTTCACTAAACCCCTAAAATAAAGCAGCTTCATTGATTTTCTACTTTGTCATCAAATGTCAAGTTTAAAAAAGATAATTTAGGGGGTTTTCTCTGCTGTTGAACATAGTGATGGGTCATGTTTGAGCCTTATGACAAGACAAGGGTTGATAATAACAAATCCCAGTGTTTCCCATGAATGAACTAAATTGTGGCAGCCTGCCAGTTCAATGAACGCTACTGCACCATCCCTTTCTAAACATGTGCAGCAGATGAGAGCAAGCTTTCAATACTGGCTGTAGCCAAAGGTTTTACAGGATGGATGATTATTCATATTGCCTCTCGCCAAAGATACCACCCACCTTCAATTTAAAAACTGGCTTACAGTTAATGAATAGGAACAGCAGCAGCATAAACTTTTCAATTGCAGTTAAGCTTAACACTCAGTATGTTCAATTGGTCATCTTTTTATGAGTCAATTTAAGGCATATTAATGAGAAGATCTCCTACCTGAGCAAATCACACCAACATCTGTAGAGTGAGAACAGAAGTTAAACCCAAACCCAGGGTGCTGGCACTGTGTCAGGGAGGATTCGTTTCCAGAACACCTCACAGGACCCAACCAGATGGGCCCACTGCCCTGTCCAAAGTGGGCACTGCTGAGAACAGCCAGAGCTCTGCCACAGCCAGCCTGTCTACACACCACCTCAACGTCGTTCATGTTCCAGGAGTAATCACACACCGTTCCCCACAGGCCAACATGGTAGATCTCCACTCTGCCAGAGCACTTGTTATCTCCATTTACCAGTCTGATCTGGGTCTGGAGATTTACTACAACAAACAGGGAAGACCTGTGATTTATTTTCATCGAGTGCAAAACAAGCCATCAAATTTTAGGACCTGTAGCTTGCTTGAAAATGTTACCATACAGATATACTTGTTTGTTAACATCAGCAAGTGAGCAGAAATTGTATTGTTATCTGGTGCATAATTATACCATATTTTCGAAAACATTGACCTGTGTAACGTTTTTGGAGACAGACATAACATCTCGAGATAAGTTGCAACATTAGAGTATGTAGACTACAAGGACTAAAAGTATTGTGTTGATATCATTTACCGGAGGGTTCACAGAAACTAGCTTTCTTGCTCAATTCTTTAAGCCTGCTATGTTCATGCAGCCCATATGACCAATATACTACAACAGCAAGCCATATAGCCGAATATCTAATGAGCTGGATTGAAACCTTTTTATGTCATCAGAATTTACCAGTCATATGGCCTGTCTCTTTTCAGTCATTTTGATGGATTTAAATAGGTTTGATGTTTGTCAGTTCAAAATCAGCCGTATTGCACTTCACATAACTGAATCCAAGTTTCCCATGTGAAATCATTTTTAAATGTTAAAAAGGGAGCAATGTGCGGGTTAAGCTTCCAGGAAAATGTGCATGTCAGTCAAAATTGCATTTGAGGTAGGCAGTGAGATGATTCCAAGATAGCCTTCAATATATTCAATTAAAGTGTCTACAAGATCATAGTTCATTCTATCAATAGGCTGACAGTAACCTTCCAAGAAGGCTATACCTGAAAAATTAGTCAAGCTTTTTTTTTACCATTTCCATCAGGATTTCTGATTATGTATTAGCTTTGTGTTCGGCAACGCTGGTCCACAGAAAATGCGAGACAAACGTTGGGATCTACAGCTACTGCCTGGACCTGACTACCATCAAGATATCATTAAAAAACTCATGTCAGTTTGTTTTCATCTACTTTTATATGCATGCTACTTAATCCCTAAATTATTACATTAAAGGGAAGATTGGAAAAATTGATGTCTGGCATAGACACAGAAGTATGGACCAAGAAAGGAATGGCAAAACAGCACTTTTGATGAAGGTGGAGGATGCTATTGCACCATCCCTTCCTAAATGTGCATACAAGATGAGCTTAAGCTTTCAATATTGACTGTAGCCAAATATTTTACAGGATAGTGGATCATTAATACTGCTTCCCACCAAAGATACAGCTAACCTTTGATAATAAGACTGGCTTACAGTAAATAAATAGGAACATTAACATAAATATGTCAATTACAGTTCAGCTTAACACTGGGAATGTTCAGTTGTGCATCTTTTTCACAGACAATTTAAGGCATATTAAAGAGAAGATCTCCTACCTGAGCAAATCACACCAACATCTGTAGAGTGAGCACAGAAGTTAGACCCAAATCCAGGGTGCTGGCACTGTGTCAGGGAGGATTCGTTTCCAGAACACCTCACATCACCCAACCAGATGGGCCCACTGCCCTGTCCAAAGTGGGCACTGCTGAGAGCATCCAGAGCTCTGCCACAGCCAGCCTGTCTACACACCACCTCAGCGTCGCTCATGTTCCAGGAGTTATCACACACCGTTCCCCACTGGCCAACATGGTTGATCTCCACTCTGCCAGAGCATCGATCACTTCCATTCACCAATCTGATCGCTATATGAAACACATTTTTAATTGTCATGAAAAGATTGATTTTGTTGGGAAATTATTAAAAATACTTTCTTTAGCTACTGGACGGTTCATTCTGTTTAGGCGCTTAAGGCTGTGGATCTGGTTTGTGGTCCTGACCGGACAATGTAGTGTCCATTCAGAGTAATTTACCAGTACTGTTTGATGAATTTGCATGTCAATGACTCCCCGGCCCTGACAGTAGTAAATCCTGTGGTTTCACATTTGTTTCTGAAGCAAAGGTTTCTTTGTCTACATTTATTCATTCTCAGAGAAAGGGGGAGAAAATGCGACTAATGACAACATGCCTCATAAGTAAAGAAATTCTTTAAAAAAATAAAAAGTTTCCAAACTGTGATTTTAGTAGCCTAACTTTACTCAGGTGAAATATATAATTAAATAAGGTGTCACTTCTAGCAGTTTTCTCCCATTTTTTCACTTTGGTTATTCATTAATTTCTCTGGTTTTGTTGTGGTATTCAGAATAAAGGCTGGATCAGAAATTAATGGTGTCATCATGACCGACTCTCTCCAGTCATGTTGATGTTAAATGGGTTTGCCAGGTCAAAATCTGAAATGTCTTCCTATTTATACTATATTGGCCTTCAACCATCTTGATCGAGTGTCTGAATTCAGAAATCAAAATTTGCAGGGATTTTAGGACAGGGTTTTCCGACTGTTGTGCCGTCAGGTGAGGTCTGGTATGCCATGTGAAAAATCTCTTTTTATAAATGTAACAGTTCAAATGATTTTTTTTAACCCTTGTGTAGTCTTAAAATTCTGTCTACTCCCCATGTCCGAAGGGTCAAAAAGTACCCGCCTTCACTAAACCCCTAAAATAAAGCAGCTTCATTGATTTTCTACTTTGTCATCAAATGTCAAGTTTAAAAAAGATAATTTAGGGGGTTTTCTCTGCTGTTGAACATAGTGATGGGTCATGTTTGAGCCTTATGACAAGACAAGGGTTGATAATAACAAATCCCAGTGTTTCCCATGAATGAACTGAATTGTGGCAGCCTGCCAGTTCAATGAACGCTACTGCACCATCCCTTTCTAAACATGTGCAGCAGATGAGAGCAAGCTTTCAATACTGGCTGTAGCCAAAGGTTTTACAGGATGGATGATTATTCATATTGCCTCTCGCCAAAGATACCACCCACCTTCAATTTAAAAACTGGCTTACAGTTAATGAATAGGAACAGCAGCAGCATAAACTTTTCAATTGCAGTTAAGCTTAACACTCAGTATGTTCAATTGGTCATCTTTTTATGAGTCAATTTAAGGCATATTAATGAGAAGATCTCCTACCTGAGCAAATCACACCAACATCTGTAGAGTGAGAACAGAAGTTAGACCCAAACCCAGGGTGCTGGCACTGTGTCAGGGAGGATTCGTTTCCAGAACACCTCACAGGACCCAACCAGATGGGCCCACTGCCCTGTCCAAAGTGGGCACTGCTGAGAACAGCCAGAGCTCTGCCACAGCCAGCCTGTCTACACACCACCTCAACGTCGTTCATGTTCCAGGAGTAATCACACACCGTTCCCCACAGGCCAACATGGTAGATCTCCACTCTGCCAGAGCACTTGTTATCTCCATTTACCAGTCTGATCTGGGTCTGGAGATTTACTACAACAAACAGGGAAGACCTGTGATTTATTTTCATCGAGTGCAAAACAAGCCATCAAATTTTAGGACCTGTAGCTTGCTTGAAAATGTTACCATACAGATATACTTGTTTGTTAACATCAGCAAGTGAGCAGAAATTGTATTGTTATCTGGTGCATAATTATACCATATTTTCGAAAACATTGACCTGTGTAACGTTTTTGGAGACAGACATAACATCTCGAGATAAGTTGCAACATTAGAGTATGTAGACTACAAGGACTAAAAGTATTGTGTTGATATCATTTACCGGAGGGTTCACAGAAACTAGCTTTCTTGCTCAATTCTTTAAGCCTGCTATGTTCATGCAGCCCATATGACCAATATACTACAACAGCAAGCCATATAGCCGAATATCTAATGAGCTGGATTGAAACCTTTTTATGTCATCAGAATTTACCAGTCATATGGCCTGTCTCTTTTCAGTCATTTTGATGGATTTAAATAGGTTTGATGTTTGTCAGTTCAAAATCAGCCGTATTGCACTTCACATAACTGAATCCAAGTTTCCCATGTGAAATCATTTTTAAATGTTAAAAAGGGAGCAATGTGCGGGTTAAGCTTCCAGGAAAATGTGCATGTCAGTCAAAATTGCATTTGAGGTAGGCAGTGAGATGATTCCAAGATAGCCTTCAATATATTCAATTAAAGTGTCTACAAGATCATAGTTCATTCTATCAATAGGCTGACAGTAACATTCCAAGAAGGCTATACCTGAAAAATTAGTCAAGCTTTTTTTTTACCATTTCCATCAGGATTTCTGATTATGTATTAGCTTTGTGTTCGGCAACGCTGGTCCACAGAAAATGCGAGACAAACGTTGGGATCTACAGCTACTGCCTGGACCTGACTACCATCAAGATATCATTAAAAAACTCATGTCAGTTTGTTTTCATCTACTTTTATATGCATGCTACTTAATCCCTAAATTATTACATTAAAGGGAAGATTGGAAAAATTGATGTCTGGCATAGACACAGAAGTATGGACCAAGAAAGGAATGGCAAAACAGCACTTTTGATGAAGGTGGAGGATGCTATTGCACCATCCCTTCCTAAATGTGCATACAAGATGAGCTTAAGCTTTCAATATTGACTGTAGCCAAATATTTTACAGGATAGTGGATCATTAATACTGCTTCCCACCAAAGATACAGCTAACCTTTGATAATAAGACTGGCTTACAGTAAATAAATAGGAACATTAACATAAATATGTCAATTACAGTTCAGCTTAACACTGGGAATGTTCAGTTGTGCATCTTTTTCACAGACAATTTAAGGCATATTAAAGAGAAGATCTCCTACCTGAGCAAATCACACCAACATCTGTAGAGTGAGCACAGAAGTTAGACCCAAATCCAGGGTGCTGGCACTGTGTCAGGGAGGATTCGTTTCCAGAACACCTCACATCACCCAACCAGATGGGCCCACTGCCCTGTCCAAAGTGGGCACTGCTGAGAGCAGCCAGAGCTCTGCCACAGCCAGCCTGTCTACACACCACCTCAGCGTCGCTCATGTTCCAGGAGTTATCACACACCGTTCCCCACTGGCCAACATGGTTGATCTCCACTCTGCCAGAGCATCGATCACTTCCATTCACCAATCTGATCGCTATATGAAACACATTTTTAATTGTCATGAAAAGATTGATTTTGTTGGGAAATTATTAAAAATACTTTCTTTAGCTACTGGACGGTTCATTCGGTTTAGGCGCTTAAGGCTGTGGATCTGGTTTGTCGTCCTGACCGGAAAATGTAGTGTCCATTCAGAATAATTTACCAGTACTGTTTGATGAATTTGCATGTCAATGACTCCCCGGCCCTGACAGTAGTAAATCCTGTGGTTTCACATTTGTTTCTGAAGCAAAGGTTTCTTTGTCTACATTTATTCATTCTCAGAGAAAGGGGGAGAAAATGCGACCAATGACAACATGCCTCATAACTAAAGAAATTCTTTAAAAAAATAAAAAGTTTCCAAACTGTGATTTTAGTAGCCTAACTGTACTCAGGTGAAATATATAATTAAATAAGGTGTCACTTCTAGCAGTTTTCTCCCATTTTTTTACTTTGGTTATTCATTAATTTCTCTGGTTTTGTTGTGGTATTCAGAATAAAGGCTGGATCAGAAATTAATGGTGTCATCATGACCGACTCTCTCCAGTCATGTTGATGTTAAATGGGTTTGCCAGGTCAAAATCTGAAATGTCTTCCTATTTATACTATATTGGCCTTCAACCATCTTGATCGAGTGTCTGAATTCAGAAATCAAAATTTGCAGGGATTTTAGGACAGGGTTTTCCGACTGTTGTGCCGTCAGGTGAGGTCTGGTATGCCATGTGAAAAATCTCTTTTTATAAATGTAACAGTTCAAATGATTTTTTTTAACCCTTGTGTAGTCTTAAAATTCTGTCTACTCCCCATGTCCGAAGGGTCAAAAAGTACCCGTCTTCACTAAACCCCTAAAATAAAGCAGCTTCATTGATTTTCTACTTTGTCATCAAATGTCAAGTTTAAAAAAGATAATTTAGGGGGTTTTCTCTGCTGTTGAACATAGTGATGGCTCATGTTTGAGCCTTATGACAAGGCAAGGGTTGATAATAACAAATCCCAGTGTTTCCCATGAATGAACTAAACTGTGGCAGCCTGCCAGTTCAATGAACGCTACTGCACCATCCCTTTCTAAACATGTGCAGCAGATGAGAGCAAGCTTTCAATACTGGCTGTAGCCAAAGGTTTTACAGGATGGATGATTATTAATATTGCCTCTTGCCAAAGATACCACCCACCTTCGATTAAAAAACTGGCTCACAGTTAATGAATAGGAACAGCAGCAGCATAAACTTTTCAATTGCAGTTAAGCTTAACACTCAGTATGTTCAATTGGTCATCTTTTTATGAGTCATTTTAAGGCATATTAATGAGAGGATCTCCTACCTGAGCAAATCACACCAACATCTGTAGAGTGAGAACAGAAGTTAGACCCAAACCCAGGGTGCTGGCACTGTGTCAGGGAGGATTCGTTTCCAGAACACCTCACAGGACCCAACCAGATGGGCCCACTGCCCTGTCCAAAGTGGGCACTGCTGAGAACAGCCAGAGCTCTGCCACAGCCAGCCTGTCTACACACCACCTCAGCGTCGTTCATGTTCCAGGAGTAATCACACACCATTCCCCACAGGCCAACATGGTAGATCTCCACTCTGCCAGAGCACTTGTTTTCTCCATTTACCAGTCTGATCTGGGTCTGGAGATTTACTACAACAAACAGGGAAGTCCTGTGATTTATTTCCGATGATTGCAAAACAAGCCATCAAATTTAAGCACCTGTAGCTTGCTTGAAAATGTTACCATACAGATATACTTGTATGCTAACATCAGCAAGTGAGCAGAAATTGTATTGTTATCTGGAGCATAATTATACCATAGTTTCGAAAGCATTGACCTGTGTTAAGTTTTTGGGGACAGACATAACATCTCGAGGTAAGTTGCAACATTAGAGTATGTAGACTACAAGGATTAAAAGTATTGTGTTGATATTATTCACCAGAGGGATCACAGCAACTAGTTTAAGCCTGCTATGTTCATGCAGCCAGTATGACATATATACTACAACGGCGAGCCATATAGCTCAATATGTAATGAGCTTCATTAGGAATCTAGTTAAATAAAATGTTGTTTTAGTATTTATCCTCAGCACAAACAGAGAAGTAAACGAGATGTCACCTCTTGTGGGTTTCACCTGTATTTCACTTTGGATATTCATGAATTCTTCTGTTTTCTGGATGACATGAAGAACGAAGGCTGGATTGAAACCATTTCATGTCCTCAGAATTTCCCAGTCATATGGCCTGTCTCTTTTTCTCATTTTGATGGATTTAAATGGGTTTGTCAGTTCAAAATCAGCCGTATTGCACTTTACATAATTGAATCCAAGTTTCCCATGTGAAATAAGTTTTAAATGTTCAAAAGGTAGCAATGTGCGGGTTATGCTACCAGCAAAATGTGCATGTCAGTCAAAATTGCATTTGAGGTAGGCAGTGAGATGATTCCAAAATAGCCTTCAATATATTAAATCAATTAAAGTGTCTACAAGATCATAGTTTATTCTATCAATAGGCTGACAGTGACATTCCAAGAAGGCTATACCTGAAACATTAGTCAAGCTTTTTTTTTTTTACCATTTCCACGAGGATTTCTCATTATGTATTAGCCTTTTGTGTTCGGCAACGCTGGTCCACAGAAAACGCGAGACAAAAGTTGGCACCTACAGCTCCTGTCATGTGAGAGGTAATACCCGCTGTTACCAGCAGAGGGCCGAGGATCATTGTTTGCACCTGTTCCTCATTGGCGTTAGGGGAATTACCTCCCGGGAGCATATTTAAGCCCAGTACTCACAATCCTTCAGTGCTTGTGTGCCAACTGTTCGCTCTTGCGCCAAGCCGGTAAAGTACAAGGTAGACTCTGACAGTTTTTGAGTCAGGTACTGTGCTGGTGGTTTCAATCAAACAAAACGGGTAAGGAAGGCGTTCAGTATTCTTCTGTTGTTCACTGGCGCCTTCCTGTAAGGTCTTGTATTTTCTTTTATTTTGGGACTCGTGTGAGTCGGGGGTAGAGGGACGTTGTCCCCGGTAATTGTATTTTGGTTTGATTTGCTTTCCGAGCTGCGCCTCGAGGGTTTTATTTTCTCGTGCCTAGCACTTTTACGCTAGGTTGTATTTTCTTTTTTCGTCGGTCCCGATCTGCTACCGTCAGTGCTGTGTTTCAAGCACAAATTTGGGTTTGAGTTCCCCCCTGTTTCGGAGGGTTGTTTTATTTTCTCAGCCGTTTTGGGCTTAATTTCTGTTATCGTTCTAATTCGCCTTCGGGTTAGTTTTTGTTCCTCCCTCTGTTCTGGGAGTAGGGGTTATCGCCTTTGTTTATATTGAAGTTTAGTTTCGAACACGTTTGTGTGCTCGCTTAAAAAGGGTTTCCCCTTTAGTCGCTACTGGCTCTCCGCTCAACCCCATCCTAACAGCTACTACCCGGGCTTGACTACCATGAAGATATCATTAAAAAACTATTGTCAGTTTGTTTTCATCTATTTGTATATGCATTTATATGCCTTAATCCCTAAATTATTACATTAAAGGCAAGATTGGAAAAAGTGATGGACTAAGATGTATGGACCAAGAAAGGAATGGCAAAACAGCACTTTTGATGAAGGTGGAGGATGCTATTGCACCATCCCTTCCTAAATGTGCATACAAGATGAGCTTAAGCTTTCAATATTGACTGTAGCCAAATATTTTACAGGATAGTGGATCATTAATACTGCTTCCTGTCAAAGATACAGCTAACCTTTGATAATGAGACTGGCTTACAGTAAATAAATAGGAACATTAATATAAACATGTCAACTGCAGTTCAGGTTAACACTGGGCATGTTCACTTGTGCATCTTTGTAACTGACACTTTAAGGCAATTTAAAGAGAAGATTTCCTACCTGAGCAATTCACACCAGCATCTTCATGGTGACTACAGTTATAAGACCCAAATCCAGGGTGCTGGCACTGTGTCAGGGAGGATTCGTTTCCAGAACAGCTCACATTACCCAACCAGATGGGCCCGCTGCCCTGTCCAAAGTGGGCACTGCTGAGAGCATCCAGAGCTCTGCCACAGCCAGCCTGTCTGCACACCACCTCAGCGTTGTTCATGTTCCAGGAGCTGTCACACACCGTTCCCCACTGGCCAACATGGTAGATCTCCACTCTGCCAGAGCATTGATCACTTCCATTCACCAATCTGATCGCTATATGAAACACATTTTTAACTGTCATAAAAAGATTGATATACTTGGGCAATTATTAAAAATACTTTCTTTAGCTGCTGGACGGTTCATTCAGTTTAGGCACTTAAGGCTGTGGATCTGGTTTATGGTCCTGACCGGACAATGTGGTGTCCATTCGGAGTCAATTCCCCGTACTGTTTGATGAATTTGCATGTTAATGACTCCCTGGCCCTGACGGTAGTAAATCCTGTGGTTTCACATTTTTTCTGAAGCAAAGGTTTCTTCGTCTATATTTATTCATTCTCAGAGAAAGGGGGAGACAATACGACAACATGTAGACTCATACGTAAATTAATGAAAAACTTAGCTTAGTTGCCTAACTGTACGCAAATGAAACAGAATTAAATAAGATGTCACTTTTAGCAGTTTTCACCTGTATTTCACTTTGGTTATTCATTCATTTCTCTGGTTTTGCTATGGTATTCAGAATAAAGGCTGGATTGGAAATGAATGATGTCATCATGACCGACTCTCTCCAGTCATGTTGATGATTAACAGGTTTGACTGGTCTAGCCTCATGGACAATTACATAAGTGAAAAGGCTGTCTGAAATGGCTTCCTGTTTATACTATATTCGCCTTCAACCATCTTGATCTAGTGTCTGAATTCAGAAATAAAAGTTTCCTGGGATTTTAGGACAGGGTTTCCCAACTTGTGTGCCATCAGTTGTGTTCTGGTCTGCCAAGGGAAAAATAACTTTAAAAAAATATTTTTTAAAATAACAAACAAATCTTAGGGTTTTCCATTAATTAACTAAATAGTGGCAGCCTGCTAGTTTAGGCATAGTAAAGAGAAGATCTCCTACCTGAGCAAATCACACCAACATCTGCATAGTGAGTACAGAAGTTAGACCCAAATCCATGGTGCTGGCACTGAGTCAGGGAGGATTCGTTTCCAGAACACCTCACATCACCCAACCAGATGGGCCCACTGCCCGCTCCAAAGTGGGCACTGCTGAGAGCAGCCAGAGCTCTGCCACAGCCAGCCTGTCTACACACCACCTCAGCGTCGTTCAGGATCCAGAAGTAATCACACACCGTTCCCCACAGGCCAACATGGTAGACCTCCACTCTGCCAGAGCACTCATTATCACCATTCACCAGTCGGATCGGGGTCCGGGCGCTGGCTACAAGAAACAGGGAAGACCAATGAGTTCTGTGATTTATTGCCTATGAGTGTTGCACAAGCCAGAAAATTAAAATGCCTGTAGCTAGCTTGATAATGTTAGTTACAGTTGCAAAGTATTCTACCATCAGCAAGTGAGCAGCAATTGTGTTGTTATCTTGTGCATAATGGATTCACATTCTTGTGTGGTTATCAAGACTGCTTGGAGACTGCTGGCTGGCTTATTCGGATAAGGCCTCACGCTGTGGTGCATAGGATGAGCCTAATTTCCTCAGATGAAATCTGGACTGTACCAGTCCCAACTTTCCCTGGTAGCGCCTTCAGGCGATGTGCAATTGCGATCTCATTACATTTCATTACATTAATGGCATTTGGCGGACGCTTTATCCAGAGCGACATACAACAAAGTGCATACCCATAACCAGGGATAAGTGCGCTGAAAGACCTTAGAGGGAAGTACAATTTCAACTGTACAACAAAGATAAGGACCAGTGCCTATTGAAATTTTTCTTTCTTTTTTTTTTTTTTTTTGCCAACAAATAAACAAACACACAACAAAGCAAAAGAGACCAAAACTATCCAAACACTGCTTACCTAGCCAACCAAAAATACAGATACACAAAGTAAATCACAGAAAGACAACAATTAAGGTTCACAGGGAGGTAGGGAGGAACGGGGAGAGGTGCTGCTTGAAGAGGTGTGGAGAGATTCAGTTTGCGCTTGAAGGTGGGGAGAGATTCTACAGTTCTGACCTTAACGGGGAATTCATTCCACCACCGTGGAGCCAGAACAGACAGTCTTGAGCGTGAGGTGGAGATTCGGAGAGGGGCAGGTGCCAAGCGGCCTGTGGAGGCTGAACGAAGAGCTCTGGCAGGGGTGTAGGGTCAGATGATTTTTTGGACGTAAGCTGGGGAAGACCCCTTAACTGCTTGGAAGGCTAGCACCAATGTTTTGAATTTGATGCGAGCCATGACAGGCAGCCAGTGGAGGGAAGTAAGTAGGGGGGTGACGTGTGAGTATTTGGGAAGGTTGAAGACCAGACGAGTTGCTGCATTCTGGATAAGTTGGAGGGGTCTGATGGCGGACGCTGGGAGGCCAGCCAAGAGGGAATTGCAGTAGTCCAGGCGGGACAGAACCATCGCTTGGACCAGGAGCTGGGTCGAGTAGGGGGTGAGAAAGGGGCGGATTCTCCGTACGTTGTATAGGAAGAACCTGCAAGACCGGGTCACCGCCACAATGTTATCGGAAAGGGACAGTCTGCTGTCCATCACCACGCCGAGGTTTCTTGCACTGGGTGATGGCGTGAGTGTGGTATCCCCGAGGGAAATGGAGAGATCCAGATGAGGAGAGGTATTAGCAGGGATGAGTATCATTTCAGTCTTGCCTGGGTTGAGCTTTAGATGGTGGTTGTCCATCCAGCTCTGTTTGTCATTCAGGCAAGCAGAGATACAGGCTGAAACCTGTGTATCAGATGGTGGGAATGAGATGAAGAGTTGGGTATCGTCTGCATAGCAGTGGTAGGATAGCCCATGTGCAGTGATCACAGGGCCAATGGAACGGGCCTAGGACTGAGCCCTGGGGAACTCCTGTGGCAAGGGGCCGAAGTGTCGATACCGTACCAGCTCAGGCAACCTGGAAGGAGCGATCAGAGAGGTAGGACTCAATCCAGTCCAGGGCTGTGCCACAGATGCCCGTTGTTGACAGGGCGGACAGGAGGATGGAGTGATCCACAGTGTCGAAGGCAGCAGAGAGATCTAGAAGAATGAGGACAGAGGAGAGGGAGGCTGCTCGTGCGGCATGGAGTGATTCACTGACGGAGAGGAGCGCGGTCTCTTTCGAGTGGCCCGATCTGAAGCCAGACTGATGGGCTAGCAGGTTGTTGTTAGAAAAGAAAGAAGAAAGTTGAGTAGAAGCGGCTTGTTTTATGGTTTTAGAAAGAAAAGGAAGAAGAGATACCGGGTGGTAGTTCTGGATGATGGAAGGATCCAGAGTAGGCTTTTTTTAGCAGCTGAGTGATGTGGGCCCTCTTGGAGGATGCTGGAAAACAGCCAGAAGTCAGGGAGGAGTTGACAAATGTCAGGTATGATAGTCTGGAGAAGAGGGGATAGGGTCAAGGGCACAGGTTGTAGGGTGGTGGGAGAGCAGGAGTTGAGAGACATCAGTCTGTAAAGGGGGAGAAAGTAGAAAAGGAAAGGATGGGCCTAGAGGGGGGGAAGGGCACAGAGAGGGGGGCGGTGGTTGTAAAGGATCTGCGGATGTCTGTGACCTTCTCATTGACAAAATCAGCAAAGTCATCAGCAGCGAAGGAGGACTAAGGTGGAGGAGGCGGTGCATTGAGGAGAGAGGAGAAAATAGAGATCTCATGTTAAAGGAGGGGTCTGCGGGGCCTCTGATGGTGTTCGGTGGGTGCTTAGCCATAGGGTGCAGTGTGTAAAGAAGCAGGTGTGCAAGTAAGTACTCTGCAAAAGTTTTAGGCAGGTGTGAGAATGCTGTAAAATAAGAATGCTTTCAAAAATCGAAATGTTAATAGTTTATTTATATGAATTAACAAAACGCATGAACAGAAGAAGTGAATGAACAGAAGAAAAATCACACTAAATATTGATTTGATTTAGATCACCCTTTGCCTTCAAAACAGCATCAATTCATCTAGGTATACTTGCACACAGTTTTTGAAGTAACTTGGCAGTCAGGGTGTTCCAAACATCTTTGAGAACTAGCCACAGTTCTTCTGTGGATTTATGCAGCCTCAAATGCTTTTGTCTCTTCATGTAATCCCAGACTGAATCGATGATGTTGGGATCAGGGCTCTGTGGGGCCATGCCATCACTTCCAGGACTCCTTGTTCTTCTTTACGCTGAAGATAGTTCTTAATGACATTGGCTGTATGCCTGGGGTCGTTGTCCTGCTGCAGAATAAATTTGGGGCCAATCAGATGCCTCCCTGATGGTATTGCATGATGGATAAGTATCTGCCTGTACTTCTCAGCATTGAGGAGACCATTCATTCTGACCAAATCCCCAACTTCATTTGCAGAAATGCAGCCCCAAACTTGCAAGGAACTGCCATGCTTCACTGTTGCCTGTACACACTCATTCTTGTACCACTCTCCAGCCCTTTGGCAAACAAACTGCCTTTTGTTACAGCCGACTCATCAGTCCAGAGATCCTGCTGCCATTTTTCTTCACACCAGTTCCTGTGTTTTCGTGCATAGTTGAGTCGCTTGGCCTTGTTTTCATGTTGGAGGTATGGTTTTTGGCCACAATTCTTCCATGAAGACATAATTCTTGGACCCTTCATGAAATAAAGCCATTTTGCCCACAAATGTGTTCTGTACTGTATCAGCATAATTTACAGCCGAATCTTGTTCCCATAGAGATCCATTCAAATGCAAAGAATTATAGTATCACTTGTAGAACAACCTCAGAATAAGCTATCCAGACTCTGGTGATGTTGATAGGTCACAGACATCAGGAAGTCATGCTGTGCAATGGATATGCAACCAAATACATAACATGACTATTTTATTTGACATTATGTTAAATAGTTTAAAACATTGAAATGGGGGGCTATAAAAAGTGTATAAAAAGTGCTGTAATTACTACATGGTGCAACCAAAATATATAAAAATATATGAGAATCTGCACTTTGGCCACATATGAATTGCTTGATTACAAACAGTGGAAATAAAATATTAATCCAAACTTTTGACTGCTGATGTGTATTCATATAAGTTGTGATTTTTTGAGATTTGGATTGCACTGGGCAGTGGTACATTTGAATATGACAGGATTGTTCTGTTGGTGACATTGCCACTAGGTGGCAAACACATATGAGAGAACTGGATCTCTCTGGTTCTCTTTTTTTACCCCTTTGCTCAAGCCTCCTGGTTGCCAAGCCACCAGCACCATGAGACGTCTTGACACAGACATTCAGTGCTCTTGCAACCAACCTGAGAACTATGCCACCATTGTTGCGAGGTTTGGCCAGTTATGGACAAGCTGAAGTCAAAATTCACTTTTTCCTCAATTTTGTCAATTTTAACCATACAAACATGTTTTAAAGTATATATTGTCACAATGTTGAACTTTTGTTGTTGACCACTAGATGTCACTAAATCTGATTTTGTCTTTACCGAGTTTTACTGCCTAATTATGCCTCTTGTTAACAGACCCACCTGCTCTCTGTTATCTGGTAATGTGAGTTCTTTAGCCAATTGTCTCACAGTATTTAAGCCTGGTCTTTTCACTCTGTCTTTGAGTCTTCACTGAATGCTGTGTGAGTAACTTTGGCCTGAACCGCTGTAAACTTAAACTCGGATTGCCTCACCTGCTCTTTGACCCTGGACTGTTGTAACTCTGTGATACTTGGATTGCCCTGTGGATTTGTTTGCCTTACCTGGATTGATCTTTTTGCCAACGTAACTAATCTCTGTACCCTGATTATTTGGATTACCCTTTGGATGTCTGGACTGTCAGATGTTTTTTGCCTTTTTGTGGATTTA
The DNA here is from genome assembly GCF_963514075.1 of Conger conger. Lineage (NCBI taxonomy): Eukaryota > Metazoa > Chordata > Actinopteri > Anguilliformes > Congridae > Conger > Conger conger. The sequence goes on from NC_083763.1 coordinate 68,031,756, forward strand.
AGGACTGAACTTTTGCTTTTGGATTTTTGTACAGTTTCTGGAACTTTGACTTTTTGTGGAATACATTTTAACTTAACCTGCTGTTGCTTCACAATTGAGTCACCTTCAGTTCCTTGGTGGTTCAGAGGATTGTTCTCAGACTATCACACCGGACACCCGGGTTCAAGACCCAAGTTTGACATATTCCATAAAATTCCTGGAAGATGATTCGATTTTAGATTTTGTCATTGTGTACCTTTTGCCATGTATGTCGAACAAATGTCTGTCCATTTTCCATTTCCCTTTAAAAAAAATATCCTTTCACAAAGTGGTGCAATATGGAAAGCCAACGGTGCCAAACCAGCTTACAAAATATATCTAGTCGTCATCATTTTTAACATGGTGTGTTAACACGGCAAAACTTCATCTCTTTAGATGCTGTAAATGAAACTGTCAAGATGTCAAATTTTCACTTGTAGAAATCTTGAGACATCAATTTCTGATGCGTTATAATTTTTCCTGATAACATGGCAAAAATGCAGTGTTAACAGTGCAAAACTGTATGTCTTTAGAGGAATAAAATAAGATGTTAAATTGACGCATTGAAATTTCAGGTCTTGAGATGTTCTTTATTAACGTCTGACCTGACAACTGAAATGAGCATGTAAGGAAAATAGCTACCATCTCTTCTGTGGAGTCTGATGGCGGTTGTCTGCCTTAAGTTGCATTAAGGCAACCTTCTGTTTATTGACTGTCATGGACTCTTATACAATCCAGTAAATCAATGGACAAAGGACAAAGTACATGGAGCCAGGTTGCAGCCTTTGTCACAGGATTTTTAGACCCGGAGCCAGTGTCTCCGTGCACTATACCACCTGATTTCACTCAATAGCTTGTATGAATCAAGCAGGTAAAATAATTAGTGAAATCAGGTGGTGTAGCGCATGGTCAGAGCAAATGCCTGCTGAAACTGTGGCCTCCAGGACGTGGAGTTGAGTACCGCTGTTATAGTTATAGACTGTCACCTTTAATTTGAGGGTATTTAGATCTGTATTTTAAACTATTGGAACATTGTTAAGAAGAATGAGAGCACTGGTGCATGTTATGTTTGGATCATTGCCTTTCTGTGGGATGAAGCACCGTCCAATGGGCCTCATTTATCAAACATTAGCGAAGTGTAATTGACCATAAAACCTTCAGAAATAATGTTGGATTCATCAAAGTTTTCAGATGTCACTTTTTTTTGGTAGGATCTGAATTGAATCTGACTGGATTAAACATGAAAATGGGTCATGTTTAATTTGTGTAATCCTGATTTAATTATTGCTTAATTGGAGTTGAATATAAATTCCATAAAACATACAAAGTTTGCTACAAATAGGGTGTACAAATCATAGCTTAGACCTTTGTTGCTATTGCTGACCTCTTTACATTACATTCACATGTATTGCATTATTGGGAGATTTGGTGCTTCGTGTACTTCTGAGAGTGCATCTTCAACAACCAAGCCAATTTCTTTTGTGAGCCTCACAAATTCATTCCAACCATAGACCGTATAAAAATGGTTCTGACTGCTCAGACACCTTCTGAGTTTGTGCAACTCACTGGAGCCAGAACTCCACATGCTGTTCCTGTCCAACTCCAAAACATGTTCAGGTGTTTGGGAATTGGCACAGGACAGTGAACACATCTGTCATCTCTCCTATACTTTTATAACTTTGCCTCCAATTTAATGCCAATTATTTATTATTTATCTGTTCCATAATAGTCACGGGTCAGAGTTTACAACAACAACAATATCCTGCCAGGCTCCTGCCACCACTCAGATTCAATCCTGGTCTCATCTGTCCAGAGGACATTTTTCCAGAACTCTGCTGCCTCTTTTAGGAGCTATTTAGCCAACTGTAACCTGGCTATCCTGTTTTGCAGCTAACTAGTGGTTTACATCTGTAGAGCTCTTTGTGAAGTCTTCTGGAAAGAGTATTCACTGAGAAATCTACACCTGAATCTTGAAGAGTGTTTCTGATCTGACAGGCAGGTGTTTTGGGGTCCATCTTCATTATAGTGAGAATTCCTTGGTCATCAATTTGTGATGCCGGGCTGTGGAGGCCACACACACTCAATCTCAAAATAAGAGTTGGCTTACAATTAACAAAAATCCATCAAACAGATTGGGAAAAGGGAGGCAAAACGTACACAAATGAAAACTAGCCAGAAACCTTAAACATATTTTCATCTCAGGCCCCATCCAAATGTCTCTCTCCCCCTTTTAGGCCTGACACTCGGCCCATGAGGAGGTAATTGGCAGCAGCCATAGTGATTACAATGGCTGTGAAACAAGCCTATTGTTTCTTTTGTTATTTCTCAGCCTCACAATGGCTTCATTGACTCTCATTGGCACAACTCTAGTTCTCATGTTTTCAAGTGGCAATAACAGACTTATGCTTGCACTGAGGAATTCAGAAATCAGAAGCTGCTGAAAAGCCAACTGTCCATGGATCCAAGTATGATTTCATATAATAGTAATAGGGTCATGGTCTGGGATATTAGTTTCACTCACCAGATGGAGTAACCTTACTTAGGGCTCCCTGGTTCAGCTGTTACCTGGACAAAGGCAGCAGGCGAATGGTGTGTGCCTAGACCAGGCATGGAAACATACCATCTTTGTCAGGCAAGGAGACGAGGCCCAGAATCTCACCAGAAGAACATTCCCAACACCAAACATGGAGTGGAGTGTGGAGAGGGACCTTGGTCAGCAGCTCCAGTTCACGAGGGAGATCAGCTACACTTCACTATGACCTGACACTGCAGCGTGATCATGGGAAGCCAGGACCACACTACTGATTGGCTTGGCCATTGGGAAGAGGGGACTAGATGTCAGTTTGTGGTTATCTGATATTGCTTAATGCACAGGCAGACAAGATTGGCAAGGTGAGCTGCTGAAGTCTGTTGTGGAAAAGCAATGACCGAGAAAAAGACTGGCACGCCCACTACAGTGCATGTTATTTACACAAAGCATATCCACATCAGGAAAATCACAAGAGCTAGCCACAAACTCAGCAATACAATCAAGAATAACCAAAGAAGCCCCTAGACATTGATAATAAAACTGGCTTAAAGTTAACAAATATGAATATTAACATAAACATACAATTTACAGTTAGGCAGGAATGACGTTAAAGCAGGAATGTGGCAATAGACATTGAAGAGGTTATGTAAAGGACAAGGGTGGATAAGCCACTTATTGTTTTCTGATGACAGTCAGTCATGCTTACCCCATATGGAGCAAAATACATTTTACATACATTTTAATATGTTTCTAATGCGTGTGAAAATGTGTAAAAATGCCATTTCATATATTCTGTAATTAAGGCTCACCATTTTAACTGATTACCCAGGAAAAATTCCCAGATTTTTCAAAAAGGACAGTTTGGATGAAACTGATTTTCACCCAGATTTTTTTGTTTGTCATATTTATATTTCTCCGCATTTGCAATGAAATTACAATATTTGGTTGTCTGGACCCTTGCTGTGAAAAGAATACCAAATCACGCTTGTTCTGTCACCTCACCCCAACAAAATAACCGTTGTCACTAAAACAGTAATTAAAAATATTTATAGTATATTGATACAAATAGAACCTATCCTGTGACCAGATTAATTGAACATTTCACCATGATTGAATGCAAATAAGCCCATTCTGGCCATGTGATTTAAGTGGTTAAACTGGATTCCTTGAGGGGGATTAGATGTCAGTTTGTTTTTATGTGATATGGCTTAATGCACAATCAGACAAGATTGCAAGATGAGCAGATGAAGTCTCTCATAATATCTCAGAAACCGCTGAGCTCCTGGGATTTTTCACACACACTATCTCCTAGAGTTTGCAATAATGGCGCAAAAAATTAATTAAAAAAATACAGTGAGGAGCAGTTCTGCAGATAGAAACATCTTGTTAAAGTGGATAGGCTATGGCAGTCTAAAGAAGTAATAAATACCGAATAAAGTACTCACTGAGTCTATGTTTAGAAATATATACCCAATGTATGTGATATATATGATAAATATATTTTCAATACATTTATCAAATATATTTCTAAATAGCATTCCAAATATATTTCAAAATGCAAATACATTTTGTACATTTCATCATACATTTTAACTGCAAACTGATGTTCTCCACTACCATATGTCACTGTGGATGATTGTAATATAAATTCATTTCAAAATGCTGTTCAAGATCAGTGACACAGACAGGTGTCTGCATTCAGCTGTCTTTCACAGAGTCTGAGGAGGAGCAGGAGCCCAAAGACTGCAGTAGAGGAGTCCATCCTGAGCTCTGTTACCCAGCGCCAGTGTGGAGCACAGTCTTACTTAGCCTCCTACTTAGCCCCGCCCTCACTGACAGGAACGTCACATTTACTTCCTTCAAGTGACTGTGGGATATCATTGTTGTATACACTCACTTTATTAGGAACACCTGTACACCCGTAAGTGACTTTGACCGTTGAATGATTGTTGGTGCCAGACAAGAGGGATAGGGATATCAGAAAGGGGGCGGGGGAAATCAGGAGGGAGGACTAAGGTAGAGTTTGAAAAGGTGTGTTTTTAGTCTGCATCGAAATAGGGGGAGGGATTCTGCTGTCCTGACAGTGGTAGGCAAGTCGTGAACGTGCAGCTCGACCGCCAGGTGCACGTAGAGAGGGAACCATAAGGCGACCAGAGCTGGCAGACTGGAGTGGTCTATCTGGGGAGTGATCAAGGATTGTATGTAAGGCTGGGGGGCGGTCCCCTTAGCAGCCTGAAATGCCAACACTAGGGCCTTGAATCGGATGCGTGCGGCAATAGGAAGTCAGTGGAGGCCAATGAGAAGCGGGGTGACATGAGCCGACCTGGGCTGACTGGTGATCAGGCGGGCTGCAGCATTCTGGACCAGCTGGAGGGGCTTGATAGCACACGCTGGGAGACCGGCTAGGAGGAACTTGCAGTAATCCAGGTGGGAAATGACGAGCGCCTGGGCTAGGAGCTGGGTGGCTTTCTCCATCAGGAGATGACGGATACGGCGTATATTGTACAGAAAGAACCTGCAGGTTCTGGCAGTGGAGGATACTTGTGGAGCCAGAGTGAGGCAGTTATCAAGAGTTACCCCAAGATATGTGATTTTGTGATGAAACTGTTCATATTCATCACAAGCCGGTACAATGTAACATATCAGTTAAGCAGACCATTTAATAAAGGTCCATTTTTCATCCATCCATTACCCAACAAGCTTATTCCTGGTCAGGGTTGCGGGGGTACATGAGCTTGCCCCAGCACATGTTGGGTGAGAGGCACATATACACCCAGGACAACCTCCATCTTTTTAACCTTGTTTACCTGGTAGGCGAAGGCCAGAGCAATGGATTACAATAACCTGATCAGCAGATCAGAATGCACTTTTTAACTCAATCCTTTTTACAAAGCAATGAATTACCACATTTTTAACCTTGCATGAATTACCATGTATTTAACCTTTCATTGCAATGAATTACAGCATTTTATCTCAGCAATTTTAACTTCTCCTTTTATACCCAGTGCATAGCATTTTTAAAGTATTTTGTCTTTTAATACTCAGTGCACATCTAGTGTATGTTTTTAACATATTGTGGCGAGCGCTGGCTCCAAAGACTGAGGCAGAGATAGTGGTGTTTTCGAATCGCTTGGCAGCTTCGTTTTATTAAATGTATTTATTGTAATGCTCTTCACAGCAAACATTCGCAGACTGACCAAACTGGTCGGGCGACAATTGTTTTTATAGCAGATCAGACGACCTGTTTGAAAACCGCCCCAAGACACACCCTCTAACAAAAACTTTAAACACGACCGGGTAGCCACAGACTACCGGGTCCTATCCAGCCCAGGTACAGAACCCCAGGCCGTTACATGGCCCCCACCAAAGGGGTTTATGTCCCCTGACAACCTCGCCGCCCACAGTCGTCCCACAAAGTCCCTCAGATGGCCTGGGACTCGTCGCTGCTGTCGGGGCCTCCCGACTTCTGGGGATGGCGAATGGCTGGGCTCAGGAGACGGGGCTGGGCTAGCCTCCGGGCTAGCAACCGGAGGGTTGGCACCTGCAGCTGCAGGCTCGGCGTTAGGCCTGTAAGGAAGTTTCCCGACAGGTCTGAACGAGGCATTAGCGATCGACAACAGATTGCAGACTGGTAACTAAACTTGACGAAATAAGGAAACACTGCGAAACGGAACTTCAAATGCATTTTCCCAAAACTTTATGGAATGTAAATTCTAATTAGACTGTGCACTGTAAACGCATAGGCTATATCTTTTCAACCTCTTTTACCTGGTAGGCGAAGGCCAGAGCAATGGATTACAATAACCTGATCAGCAGATCAGAATGCACTTTTTAACTCAATCCTTTTTACAAAGCAATGAATTACCACATTTTTAACCTTGCATGAATTACCATGTATTTAACCTTTCATTGCAATGAATTACAGCATTTTATCTCAGCAATTTTAACTTCTCCTTTTATACCCAGTGCATAGCATTTTTAAAGTATTTTGTCTTTTAATACTCAGTGCACATCTAGTGTATGTTTTTAACATATTGTGGCGAGCGCTGGCTCCAAGACACCCTCTAACAAAAACTTTAAACACGACCGGGTAGCCACAGACTACCCGGTCCTATCCAGCCCAGGTACAGAACCCCAGGCCGTTACAATATATTTCACCATTCAGTGCATTCAGAATGACGTCATTTTAATAACCATTACATTTGGACTGTGGCAGGAAACTGGAGTAACCAGAGGAAATGGATATGGAGAGGACACAAACTCCATTACATGACATTACATTTTATTTAGCAGATGCTTTTGTCCAAAGTGACGTACAAAACAGTGCATAACAAGGTCATACAACAAACACCCAAACACATCAGATAAGGTACAGTTCATATATGATTGGTTGTAAGGCCATAAACATACAGTATGTCCAGTACACAAGACAGAAAAGCAGTCTGTAACTGCTCTATCAAGACTAAAACTACAACTTGAGGAATTACTATACAGAGACAAATACAAATTCTAAAGACCTAAATTAAGGTATAAAGTACAACGGGATTAGATAGACAGGTGAAAAACATGTGATAACAAAGTAGCGGACTCCTGCAGAGGAGTCAAGGTACAGTGTGAAGAGATGCGTCTTCAGACTACGGTGGAAGAGCGAGTAAGCAGTTCTTATGGGAATGAGGAGGTTGTTCCACCACTGGGGAGCTAGGGTGGAGAAGCTTCGTACTCAGGATAAGTGAGAGCCATTAATGCAGCTGGCAAAATGAGCAAGTCAGCCTGTGGCAGCAGAGCTGGTCCACACAGCATTCAAACTCTGGACCTTCTTGTGATGAGGCAACAGTGCCATCTACTGCACCACTGAGCTGCCTCACCATCCATTTTAAGCATGCAAAATAATATTTCAAAAACAAGAACATGAAAAATTAAATTTTAAAATCATAAAAAACCTGCAGATATTTAAGGTTCTGCACACATTCCACACCTAGTGCAAATGTAATGTAACAGTATTTTGTTAAATAAAGCAACATAGATCGCTTTTGAGATAAAAAAACTTCATTAATAATTACCCGAAGAACCAGAAGAGAGACAGCTAAATTCTGCAGAAGAACTGGAGAAGAACTGAGTACTATATACTGTAAAATTGAGACTAAATTTAAAAACACATAAAGCTGTTATTTGAACCACCTTTCTTTCAACCTCTGTGTCTTGCAGGTCTGTACCACTTTCTCCATGGTTCCTCATGGTTAAATTGTGTTTCCTAGAGCTTGATAAGTTTACGGATTCTCAAAGAGTCGATTGCACTGAAGTTGCCCTTTAAGTAAGCTTCGAGAGCAAGACTGGCCTGAGGGGGAGAAAATAGTTTGGAATTTAAATGTATTCAAATGTTTGCGTCCATTACTGTCGCGTGTAATTATTTAAGACACAAAATGTTATAGCTAATTTAGTTTGTACAACTGCAAGCATGCATTTCATAAAGCCAGTGTTCTTTAATTCATATTTGCATTTTAGAATAGTTTTTTTTTATGTCGCAATATTAATTAATCAACAGGAAATCTGCTCTACATGGATACAAGTCTGCTTATGGTTAAAGGATTACATGATAGGTTGTAGGTGACAAATTAATAATGTATTCATCTTCAAGGGAAAATCAGTTAACTTATAGTTCATCCATGAACTCAAACCATATTGATTATGTGCGGCCCTGCAACTCTTATCAGGACGATTTTAGAATCTTAAGGCAGAAGAAACTGTGGTGTGCTGTGAGAAGAGTGCGGTTGGACCTACATTATAAAGGGCTGCTTCCACTTCCTGATCCCCTGTGCCTGATGGAATGAGGAGGGACACCTTCACCTTCACAGTTTCAGCTGTCAACACTAAGGGTCACAGAAAACAAATTACTTGCAGCTGTCCATACCAGAAGAGGAAGTTAGAGTTAAAACAAACAGCTGAACATACTTCTTTCATATTACAGCAAAAAGTAATTATCATATTAGAGATGACAAACTCATATACAGTCGATGATCTAAATGTTTTCCCAAATTCTATCCAACTAATGTAAATCTTTACTTTCAAAAATGTGCACTAGGTAAAATCTCTTATTTCCAACCTTAAAAAAATGTTTGCACTCAATCAGGTGTGTAATCAGAATTTTTTTTTTCAATGAAAGACCTCTATATACACTCGCTGAGCCCTTTATTCGGAACATTTTTACTTTAGTACACCTAACCTAAATCATGCTATTATCTGATAAACCAATTGTGTGTAGTGAGTGCATCATTTTAACCATGTGTGTTGGTATCGCTGCGGGCCGTTCCACTAGACGTAAAGTAGATTTTTTTGGCAGCATCATGCTTTGGGGGTGGAGAACATGGTGGTGGCGGAGAACATGGTGGTGGCAGCATGAGGCTCTGGGGGCTGTAGAACATGGTTGAGCCACCATCATGCTTTGGGAGCTGTAGAACATGGTGGAGGCAGCATCATGCTTTGGGGGCTGTAGAACATGATGGCAACAGCATCATGCTTTGGGGTCTGTAGAACATGGTGGTAACAACATCATGCTTTGGGGGCTGTAGAACATGGTGGTAACAGCATCATGCTTTGGGAGCTGTAGAACATGGTGGTAACAGCATCATGCTTTGGGGGCTATAGAACTTGGTGGTAGCAGCATCATGCTTTGGGAGCTATAGAGCATGGTGGAGGCAGCATCATGCTTTAGGGGCTACTTTTTTCCTCAGCTGGGACAAGGGTTCTAGTCAGGATAGAGGGATAAAATATAAAGATATAAAAAGTCTTGACTTGCTGCTGTAATAAAAGCAAAACTATTAGTTGACTAGTGAACAGGATTGTCCATCTAGTTGTGTTCTAGAAAGTTAGATATTGGATTTAAAATGATTTAAATTAATTCAATATTTTTTTATGTTTTCTTGAGAAAAGTTACATTATTCATTGGTGCTAGCCAGCTGGGGGATTGAATGTGCAGGTAACACTCTTCTGAAGGAGAGGTTAAATTTTTTTGACTAATTCCATTGTCAGATTGCTTCATGCATTTATTTTTCTGCCCCCACTAGGTGTGTTCCACTATCTGATCTTATAATTGATACTTGACATCTCCTTGCTATATAAACATCTTAAAGAATTCATATATTAGTTGGTATCGAGTGACCAAGGAATTTCTATGTGAACTGCTGTGTGAGGCATGTGAACAACATACCATATCTTTTGAATAAACTTTGTCTACTTTTAGCTTCAAAAGGCCTAAAATAACCTATGCCCTCGTTTGGCTTATCTGGAAGTAAATGATCTTGAGGTAAGTGCTTTTGCTTGAGTCCATTTACATGTGACACACTGATCAGTTTGCATGATTCCTACCACTGTGTGCAGTTTCTTTGTGAATGTGTCAAATGAATGTTGTAGACACTAGTAAGTCTGATCACATGAGCTCAACACCCCAACATAAGCAATAGACCAATTTTCTGATGATAACTTGATTCTGGCTGTCTGAGATTACATGAAGAGCTAAATGAAAGTGACACAACCAAAGTCTGAAGAAGAACTGTGGAAGTTCTCTGATATCGAACAACCTACCAGCTGATTTCTTTTCTTTTTCTTTCTTTCTTTTCAGTTTTAAAAGTGAAGGGTGGTCACAAAAAATATTGATTGGACTATTAATTCAAATGTAGTGTTTTTAAAACTTTAAAGCTTACCAAGTGTCCTCAGTGTCCAATGAATTCACCATGGAAACAGGGCAAATTTACATAACTGAAAAGGCTGTGTCTGAAATGGCTTCCTATTTATACTATATTGGCCTTCAACCATCTTGTTCTAGTGTCTGAATTCAGAAATCAAAATTTGCATATTTTAAGACAGGGTTTCCCAACTGCAGTGCAATCAGATGAGGTCTGGTGTGCCATGTGAAAAATCTATAGAACAGTTAAAATTATTTTCTGTATGCTCTCCTTTTCCTCAGGGTAATAAAGACCCACTTTCACTAAATCCCATAAAATAAAGCAGCATAATTGAATTTTTGCATGAAGAAACAACGTCACTCATCATTACATTACATTACATTAATGGCATTAGGTGGACTCCCTTATCCAGAGCGATGTACAGTTGATGAGACTAAGCAGGAGACAATCCTCCCCAGAGCAAAGCAAGGTTAAGGGTCTTGCTCAAGGGCCCAATGGCTATGCGGATCATATTGTGGCTACACCAGGGATCGAACCACTGACCTTGCGGGTCCCAGTCATGTACCTTAACCACTACACAACAGGCCACCCCACCTCATCACGAACTTCAAGTTGAAAAAATCATTTAGGGGGTTTTCTCTGCTGTTAAACAAAGTGACGGGTCATTTAGTGATGGGTCATGTATTATCAAGGCAACACAAGGGTCAATAATAAAGAATCCCAGTGTTTCCCATAAATACTCATTCGTGGCAGCCTGCCAGTTCAGTGGGGAAGGAACCGGAGCTAGTGCGGGAGGCGGAGCGGTACCAACTAGATATAGTTGGGCTCACCTCCATGCACAGCACTGGTTCTGGAACCAAACTCCTGGAGAGGGGCTGGACTCTGTTCTTTTCTGGAGTTGTGGGGATACTCACAAGCCACCGGCTGAGCGCCACTATGTTGGAGTTCTACCCGGCGAACAAGAGGGTCACCTCTCTGCGACTACGTTTTGCTGGGGGGAAGCTCTGGCAGTCATTTGTGCTGATGCACAAAACGGCAGTTCAGAGTATCCGGCCTTCTTGGAGTCACTGGGCGTCATCCTGGAAAGGGTGCCGCCCGGAGACTCCATGGTTCTGCTGGGCGACTTCAACACTCAAGTGGGCAACGACAGGGGAAACCTGGAAGGGGGTGACTGGGAGGAATGGATTGCCTGATCTTAACCCAAGCGGAGTCTTGTTATTGGACTTCTGTGCTGGTCATGGATTGTCCATAAGGAACACCATGTTCGAGCATAGGGTAGCTCATAAGTGTACTTGGTACCAGAGCACCTTAGGCCAAAGATCGATGATCGACATTGTGGTCGTATCATCAGATATGTCTTGGACACTCGGGTGAAGAGAGGAGCAGAGCTGTCAACTGATCACCACCTAGTGGTGAGTTGGATCAAGTGGCCGGGGAGGCTGCCGGACAGACCCGGTAAACCCAAATGTGTAGTGAGGGTGAACTGGGAACGTCTGGATGCGGCCCCCATCCGCAAGGTCTTCAACTCCCACCTCTGGAGGAACTTCTCGCGCATCCCAAGCAAGTTGAGGACATGGAGTCTGAGTGGGCCATGTTCAAAGCCTCCATTGCAGAAGCGGCAAGCAGGAGCTGTGGCCAGAAGGTCATCGGTGCCTGTCGGGGCGGCAACCCAAAAACCCGCTGGTGGGCACCAGTGGTGAGGGAGGCTGTCAAACTGAAGAAGGAGGCCTTTCGGGCTTGGCTGGCCCGGGGGTCCCCTGAAGCAGCAGACAGGTACCAGGTGGCCAGAAGGGCTGCGGCTTCGGCAGTCACTGAAGCAAAAACCTGGGTATGGCAGGAGTTCGGGGAGGCTATGAAGAAGGACTTTCGGTTGGCCTCGAGGAAGTTCTGGCAAACCATCTGAATGGAAAGCAGGGCTTGTCTCAGGATGTTTTCAGCAGGGAAAGAGAACTGCTGACCTGGACTGGGGTTGTTGTCGGGCGGTGGAAAGAGCACTTAGAGGAGCTCCTGAAACCGAACAACATGTCCTCTGTGGAAGAGGCAGAGCACAAAGACTCAGGGCAATCTGCACCTATATCCCTGGCGGAAGTTGCTGAGGTAGTCAAAATGCTCCTCAGTGGCAAGTCGCCAGGTGTGGATGAGATTCGCCCTGAGATGCTGAAGGCTCTGGACATTGTTGGGCTGTCTTGGCTGACACGCCTCTTCAGTGTCGCAGGGTCAGGGACAGTACCCGCAGAGTGGCAGACCGGGGTGGTGGTCCCCATTTTCAAGAAGGGGGACCGGAGGGTGTGCTCCAATTATCGGGGTATCACACTCCTCAGCCTCCCCGGGAAAGTTTACTCTAGGGTGCTGGAAAGGAGGCTCCGACCGACGGTCGAACCTCGGATTCAGGAGGAGCAATGTGGCTTCCGTTCTGGTCGTGGAACAGTAGACCAGCTCTTTACCTTAGCGGGGTTGCTGGTGGGATCATGGGAGTTTGCCTATCCAGTGCACATGTGCTTTGTGGACTTGGAGAAGGCTTTTGACCGTGTCCCCTGGGGAACCCTGTGGGGGGTACTGCGGGAGTATGGGGTACCGAGGCCGTTGTTACGAGCCTTCCAGTCCCTGTATAAACAAAGCGAGAGCTGTGTCCGCATCCTTGGACAAAGTCAAGCATATTTCCAGTGGGTGTGGGACTCCGCCAAGGTTGCCCCTTGTCACTGGTCCTGTTTGTGATATTCATCGACAGGATCTCAAGGCACAGCCGAGGTGAGGAGAGTGTTCGGGTTGGTGACCTCAGAATCGCGTCTCTGCTTTTTGCGGACGACGTGGATCTACTGGCTTCGTCGGACTGTGACCTTCAGCATGCACTGGAGAGGGACGCCTGGAATACCCAGCTTAGCCTACTGCCACCGGGACCCGACTCCGGATATGCGGATGAAGATGGATGGGTGGATGGATGCCAGTTAAATAAATGCTACTGCACCATCCCTTTCAAAACATGTGCAGAAGATGAGCTTTCAATCCTGGCTGTAGCCAAAGATTTCACAGTATGGATTATAATTACTACTGCCTCTCGCCAATGATACCACCCACCTTCAATTAAAAAACTGACTTACACTTAATGAATAGGAACAGCAGCAGCATACACTTTTCAATTGCAGTTAAGCTTAACACTCAGTATGTTCAATTGGTCATCTTTTTATGAGACAATTTAAGACATATTAAAGAGACGATCTCCTACCTGAGCAAATCACACCAACATCTTTAGAGTGAGGACAGAAGTTAGACCAAAACCCAGAGTGCTGGCACAGTGTCAGGGAGGATTCGCTTCCAGAACACCTCACATCATACAACATGATGGGCCCGCTGCCCTGTCCAAAGTGGGCACTGCCGACAGCAGCCAGAGCTCTGCCACAGCCAGCCTGTCTACACACCACCTCAGCGTCGTTCGTGTTCCAGTACTCATCACACACCGTTCCCCACTGGCCAACGTGGTAGATCTCCACTCTGCCAGAGCATTGATCACTTCCATTCACCAATCTGATCTGGGTCTGGAGATTTACTACAACAAACAGGGAAGTCCTGTGATTTATTTTCTATGAGTGTAACACAAGCCATCACATTTAAGCACCTGTAGCTTGCTTGAAAATGTTACCATACAGATATACTTGTATGCTAACATCAGCAAGTGAGCAGAAATTGTATTGTATTGTATTGCTATCTGGTGCATAATTATACTTTAGTTTTGAAAACATTGACCTGTGTAACGTTTTTGGGGACAGACATAACATCTCGAGTTAAGTTGACATTAGAGAACGTAGACTACAAGTATGAAAAGTATTGTGTTGATATTACTTACCAGAGGGATCACAGAAACTAGCTTGCTGGCTCAATTGTTTAAGCCTGCTATGTTCATGCAGCCAGTATGACCATTATACTACAACAGCAAGCCATATAGCCTTATATCTAATGAGCTGGATTGAAACCTTTTCATGTCATCAGAATTTACCAATTATATGCCCTGTCTCGTTTCAGTCATTTTGATGGATTTAAATGGGTTTGTCAGTTCAAAATTGCAGCCGTATTGCACTTTACATCACTGAATCCAAGTTTCCCATGTGAAATAAGTTTTAAATGTAAAAAAGGTAGCAATGTGCAGGTTATGCTACCAGCAAAATGTGCATGCCAGTCAAAATTGCATTTGAGGTAGGCAGTGAGATGATTCCAAGATAGCCTTCAATATATTAAATCAAAGTGTCTACAAGATCATAGGCCATACCTGAAAAATTAGTCAAGCTTTTTTACCATTTCCATGAGGATTTCTCATGATGTATTAGCTTTGTGTTTGGCAACACTGGTCCACAGAAAACGTGAGACAAAAGTTGGGATCTACAGCTACTGCCTGGACTTGATTACCATCAAGATATGATTAAAAAACGAAAGTTACTTTGTTTTCATCTATATTTATATGCATGCAACTTAATCCCTAAATTATTACATTAAAGACAAGATTGGAAAAATTGATGTCTGCCATAGATGGAGAAGTATGGACAAAGAAAGGAATGGCAAAACAGCACTTTTCATGAAGGTGGAGGATGCTATTGCACCATCCCTTCCTAAATGTGCACACAAGATGAGCTTAAGCTTTCAATATTGACTGTAGCCAAATATTTGACAGGATAGTGGATAATTAATACTGCTTCCCACCAAAGATACAGCTAACCTTTGATAATAAGACTGGCTTACAATAAATAAATAGGAACATTAACATAAGCATGTCAATTGCAGTTCAGGTTAACACTGGGAATGTTCAATTGTGCATCTTTTTAACAGACAATTGAAGGCAATTTAAAGAGAAGATTTCCTACCTGAGCAATTCACACCAACATCTTCATGGTGACTACAGTTGTAAGATCCAAATCCAGGGTGCTGGCAGTGTGTCAGGGAGGATTCGTTTCCAGAACACCTCACATCACCCAACCAGATGGGCCCACTGCCCTGTCCAAAGTGGGCACTGCTGAGAGCATCCAGAGCTCGGCCACAGCCAGCCTGTCTACACACCACCTCAGCGGCGTTCATGTTCCAGGAGTTATCACACACCGTTCCCAACTGGCCAACATGGTTGATCTCCACTCTGCCAGAGCATTGATCACTTCCATTCACCAATCTGATCGCTATATGAAACACATTTTTAACTGTCATGAAAAGATCGATTGGAAAAGATCTCTGGCAATTATTAAAAATACTTTCTTTAGCAACTGGATGGTTCATTTGGTTTTGGCACTTAAGGCCGCGGATCTGGTTTGTGGTCCTGACCGGACAATGTAGTGTCCATTCAGAGTAATTTACCCTTACTGTTTGATGAATTTGCATGTCAATGACTGCCCGGCCCTGACCGGAGTAAATCCTGTGGTTTCAAAAAATTTTCTGAAGCAAAGGTTTCTTTGTCTATATTTATTCATTCTCAGAGAAAGGGGGAGACAATGCAACCAATGACAACATGCCTCATAACTAAAGAAATTCTTTAAAGAAATAAAAAGTTTCCAAACTGTGATTTTAGTAGCCTAACTGTACACAGGTGAAACAGAGAATTAAATCAGGTGTCACTTCTAGCAGTTTTCTCCCGTATTTCACTTTGGTTATTCATTAATTTCTCTGGTTTTGCTGTAGTATTCAGAATAAAGGCTGGATTGGAAATGAATGATGTCATCATGACCGATTCTCTCCAGTCATGTTGATGTTAAATGGGTTTGCCTGGTCAAAATCTGAAATGGCTTCCTATTTATACTATATTGGCCTTCAACGATCTTGATCGAGTGTCTGAATTTAGAACTCAAAATTTGCAGGGATTTTAGGGCAGGGTTTCCCGACTGGTTAGCCATCAGGTGAGGTCTGGTATGCCATGTGAAAAATCTATTTTTTTAAATGTAACAGTTCAAATGATTTTTTTTAACCCTTGTGTAGTCTTAACATTCTGTATACTCCCCATGTCCGAAGGGTCTAAAAGTGCCCGGCTTCACTAAAATAAAGCAGCTTCATTGATTTTCTATTTTTACAAATCTATTTTGCATAATAACAAATCCCAGTGTTTCCCATGACTTAACTAAATTGTGGCAGCCTGCCAGTTCAATGAACACTACTGCACCATCCCTTTCTAAACATGTGCAGCAGATGAGAGCAAGCTTTCAATACTGGCTGTAGTCAAATTTTTTACAGGATGCATGATTATTCATACAGCCTCTGGCCAAAAATACCACTCACATTTGATTAAAAAACTGACTTACAGTTAATGAATAGGAACAGCAGCAGCATAAACTTTTCAATTGCAGTCAAGCTTAACACTCAGTATGTTCAATTGGTCATCTTTTTATGAGTCAATTTAAGACATGTTAAAGAGAAGATCTCCTACCTGAGCAAATCACACCAACATCTGCATGGTGATAACAGAAGTTAGACCCAAATCCACGGTGGTGGCACTCTGTCAGGGAGGATTCATTTCCAGAACACCTCACATCACTCAACCAGATGAGCCCACTGCCCTGTCCAAAGTGGATACTTCTGACTGCAGCCAGAGCTCTGCCACAGCCAGCCTGTCTACACACCACCTCAGCGTCGTTCAGGTTCCAGGAGTAATCACACACTGTTCCCCAATGGCCAACATGGTAGATCTCCACTCTGCCAGAGCACTCATTATCTCCATTTACCAGTCTGATCTGGGTCTGGAGACTCACTACAACAAACACAGAAGTCCTGTGATTTATTTTCTATGAGTGTAATACAAGCCATCAAATGTAAGCACCTGTAGCTTGCTTTAAATTTTTCGATGCAAATATATAATTATAAGGATGCTAACATCAGCAAGTGAGCAGAAATTGTTTTGTTATCTGGAGCATAATTATACCATTGTTTCGAATACATTGACTTGTGTTATGTTTTTGGGGACAGACATAACATCTCGAGTTCAGTGGCAACATTAGAGTATGTAGACTACAAGGATGAAAAGTATTGTGATGATATTATTTACTGGAGGGATCACAGAAACTAGCTTTCTGGCTCAATTGTTTCAACCTGCTTTGTTTATGCAGCCAGTATGACCGATGTACTACAATGGCGAGCCATGGAGCCTAATAACTATTGAGCTCCAATATGAAGCTAGATAACCAAAATGTTATTTTAGTATCTATCTGCAGCATTTCACTTTGGATATTCATGAATTCCTCTCTTTTCAGGATGACATAAAGAATGAAGGCTTGATTGAAATCTTTTCATGTCATCAGAATTTACCAGTCATATGGCCTGTCTCTTTTCAATAATGTTGATGGATTTAAATGGGTTTGTCAGTTCAGAATCAGCCCTAATGCACTTTACAAAACTGAATCCAAGTTTCCCATGTGAAATAAGTTTTAAATTATAAAAAGGTAGCAATGTGTGAGTTATGCTACCAGCAAAATGTGCATGTCAATCAAAATTGCATTTGAGGTTGGCAATGAGATGATTCCAAGACAGCCTTGAATATATTAAATCAATCAAAGTGTCTACAAGATCATAGTTTATTATATCAATAGGCTGACAGTGACATTCCAAGATGGCTATACCCGAAAAATTCATCAAGCTTTTTTTAACATTTCCTTCAGGATTTCTGATTATGTATTAGCATTGTGTTCGGCAACTCTGGTCCACAGAAAACACAAGACAAAAGTTGAGATCTACAGGTACTGCCTGGAATTCACTACCATCAAGATATCATTAAAAAACTAATGTCAGTTTGTTTTCATCTATTTTTACATGCATGCTACTAAATCCCCAAATTATTACATTAAAGGCAAGATTGGAAAAATGTATGTCTGGGATAGACGGAGAAGTATGGACCAAGAATGGAATGGCAAAACAGTACTCATGAAGGTGGAGGATGCTATTGCACCATCCCTTGCTAAATGTGCGCACAAGATGAGCTTAAGCTTTCAATATTGACTGTAGCCAATTATTTTACAGGATATTGGATAATTAATACTGCTTCCCACCAAAGATACAGCTAACCTTTGATAGTAGGACTGGCTTACAGTAAATGAATAGGAACATTGACATAAACATGTCAATTACAGTTCAGGTTAACACTGGGAATGTTCACTTGTGCATCTTTGTAACAGACAATTGAAGGCAATTTAAAGAGAAGATTTCCTACCTGAGCAATTCACACCAGCATCTTCATGGTGACTACAGTTATAAGACCCAAATCCAGGGTGCTGGCACTGAGTCAGGGAGGATTCGTTTCCAGAACAGCTCACATCACCCAACCAGATGGGCCCGCTGCCCTGTCCAAAGTGGGCACTGCTGAGAGCATCCAGAGCTCTGCCACACCCAGCCTGTCTACACACCACTTCAGTGTTGTTCATGTTCCAGGAGTTATCACACACCGTTCCCCACTGGCCAACATGGTAGATCTCCACTCTGCCAGAGCATCGATCACTTCCATTCACCAATCTGATCGCTATATGAAACACATTTTTAACTGTCATGAAAAGATTGATATTCTTGGGCAATTATTAAAAATACTTTCTTTAGCTACTGGATGGTTCATTCGGTTTAGGCGCTTAAGGCTGTGGATCTGGTTTGTGGTTCTGACCGGACAATGTAGTGTCCATTCAGAATAATTTACCCGTACTGTTTGATGAATTTGCATGTCATTGACTCCCCGGCCCTGACAGTAGTAAATCCTGTGGTTTCATATTTTTTCTGAAGCAAAGGTTTCTTTGTCTATATTTATTCATTCTCAGAGAAAGAGGCAGACAATGCGACCAATGACAACATGCCTCATAACTTAAGAAATTCAAAAAAAAAAAAAAAAGTTTTTAAACTGTGATTTTAGTAGCCTAAATGGATACAGGTGAAACAGATAATTAAATAAGGTGTCACTTCAAGCAGTTTTCTCCCATATTTCA
Source organism: Conger conger (assembly GCF_963514075.1). Taxonomy (NCBI): domain Eukaryota; kingdom Metazoa; phylum Chordata; class Actinopteri; order Anguilliformes; family Congridae; genus Conger; species Conger conger. The sequence continues at coordinate 68,050,904 of NC_083763.1, forward strand.
CTTTGGTTATTCATTAATTTATCTGGTTTATTATGGTATTCAGAATAAAGGCTGGATTGGAAATGAATGATGTCATCATGACCGACTCTCTCCAGTCATGTTGATGTTAAATGGGTTTGCCTGGTCACAATCTGAAATGGCTTCCTATTTATACTATATTGGCCTTCAACCATCTTGATCGAGTGTCTGAATTCAAAAATGTAAATTTGCAGGGATTTTAGGGCAGGGTTTCCTGACTGGTGTACCATCAGGTGAGGTCTGGTATGCCATGTGAAAAATCTATTTTTAAAAATGTAACAGTTCAAATGATTTTTTTTAACCCTTGTGTAGTCTTAACATTCTGTATACTCCCCATGTCCGAAGGGTCTAAAAGTACCCGCCTTCACTAAACCCCTAAAATAAAGCAGCTTCATAGATTTTCTATTTTGTCATCAAATTTCAAGTTTAAAAAAGATAATTTAGGGGTTTTCTCTGCTGTTAAACATAGTGATGGGTCATGGTCGAGCCTTAAGACAACACAAGGATTAATAATAACAAATTCCAGTGTTTCCCATGAATGAACTAAACTGTGGCAGCCTGCCAGTTCAATGAACGCTACTGCACCATCCCTTTCTAAACATGTACAGCAGATGAGAGCAAGCTTTCAATACTGGCTGTAGCCAAAGATTTTACAGGATGGATGATTATTAATGCTGCCTCTCACCAAAGATACCACTCCCCTTCGATTAAAAAGCTGGCTTACAATTCATGAATAGGAACAGCAGCAGCATAAACTTTTCAATTGCAGTTAAGCTTTACACTCAGTATGTTCAATTGGTCATCTTTTTATGAGTCAATGTAAGGCATATTAAAGAGGAGATCTCCTACCTGAGCAAATCACACCAACATCTTCATAGTGAGAACAGAAGTTAGACCCAAATCCACGGTGGTGGCACTGTGTCAGGGAGGATTCGTTTCCATAACAGCTTACATCACTCAACCAGATGATCCCACTTCCTGCTCCAAAGTGGGCACTGCTGAGAGCAGCCAGAGCTCTGCCACAGCCAGCCTGTCTACATACCACCTCAGCGCTGTTCATGTTCCAGGAGTTATCACACACCGTTCCCCACTGGCCAACATGGTAGATCTCCACTCTGCCAGAGCACTCGTTATCTCCATTTACCAGTCTGACCCGGGTCTGGAGATTTACTACAACAAACAGGGAAGTCCTGTGATTTATTTTCTATGAGTGAAACACAAGCCATCAAATTTAACCACTTGTGGCTTGCTTGAAAATGTTACCATTCAGATATACTTGTATGCTAACATCAGCAAGTGAGCAGAAATTGTGATGTTATCTGGAGCATAATTATACAATAGTTTTGAATACATTGACCTGTGTTACTTTTTGGGGACAGACATAACAGCTTGAGTTAAGTTGCAACATTAGAGTATGTAGACTACAAGGATGAAAAGTATTGTGTTGATATTATTTACCAGAGGGATCACAGAATCTAGATTGCTGGGTCAATTGTTTAAGCCTGCTATGTTCATGCAGCCAGTATGACCAATATACTACAACGGCGAGCCATATAGCTCAATATGTAATGAGCTTCACTATGAAGCTAGTTAACTAAAATATTATTTTAGTATCTATCTGCAGCATTTCACTTTGGATATTCGTGAATTCTTCTGTTTTCAGGATGACATAAAGAATGAAGGCTGGATTGAAACCTTTTCATGTCATCAGAATTCACCAGTCATATGGCCTGTCTCTTTTCAGTCATTGTGATGGATTTAAATGGGTTTGTCAGTTCAAAATCAGCCGTATTGCACTGTACATAACTGAATCCAAGTTTCCCATGTGAAATAAGTTTTAAATGTTAAAAAGGTACAATGTGCGGGTTATGCTACCAGCAAAATGTGCATGTCAGTCAAAATTGCATTTGAGGTAGGCAGTGACATATACTTGAATATATTAAATCAATCAAAGTGTCTACAAGATCATAGTTTATTCTATCAATAGGCTGACAGTGACATTCCATTCCAAGGCTATACCTGAGAAATTAGTCAAGCTTTTTTTACCATTTCCATGAGGATTTCTCATTATGTACTAGCTTTGTGTTCCGCAAGGCTGGTCCAAAGAAAACGCGAGACAAAAGTTGTCAGTTTGTTTTCATATATTTTTATATGCATGCTACTTAATCATGAAAGGCAAGATTGGAAAGATTGATGTCTGGCATAGGCGGAGAAGTATGGAAGAAGAAAGGAATGGCAAAACAGCACTTTTCATGAAGGTGGAGGATGCTATTGCACCATCCCTTCCTAAATGTGCACGCAAGATGAGCTTAAGCTTTCAAGATTGAATGTAGCCAATTATTTTACAGGATAGTGGATAATTAATACTGCTTCCCACCAAACAGCTAACCTTTCATAATAAGACAGCAAATAAATAGGAACATGAACATAAACATGTCAATTGCAGGTTAACACTGGGCACGTTTACTTGTGCATCTTTGTAATAGGTACTTTAAGGCAATTTAAAGAGAAGGTGTCCTACCTGAACAATTCACACCAGCATCTTCATGGTGACTACAGTTGTGAGACCCAAATCCAGGGTGCTGGCACTGTGTCAGGGAGGATTCGTTTCCAGAACAGCTCACATCACCCAACCAGATGGGCCCACTGCCCTGTCCAAAGTGGGCACTGCTGAGAGCAGCCAGAGCTCTGCCACAGCCAGCCTGTCTACACACCACCTCAGCGTCGTTCATGTTCCAGGAGTTATCACACACCGTTCCCCACTGGCCAACATGGTAGATCTCCACTCTGCCAGAGCATCGATCACTTCCATTCACCAATCTGATTGCTATATGAAACACATTTTTAACTGTCATGAAAAGATTGATGTTCTTGGGCAATTATTAAAAATACTTTCTTTAGCTACTGGATGGTTCATTCGCTGTAGGCGCTTAAGGCTGTGGATCTGGTTTGTTGTCCTGACGGACAATGTAGTGTCCATGCAGAGTAATCTACCCGTACTGTTTGACAGTAGTAAATCCTGTGTTTTCACATTTTTTCTGAAGCAAAGGTTTCTTTGTCTATATTTATTCATCCCTAGAGAAAGGGGGAGACAATGCGACCAATGACAACATGCCTCATAACTAAAGAAATTCTTTTTTTAAAAGAAGTTTCCAAACTGTGATTTTAGTAGCCTAACTAGCCTCATGGACATTTATATAAATGAAAAGGCTGTCTGAAATGGCTTCCTATTGATACTATTTTGGCCTTCAACCATCTTGATCTCGTGTCTGAATTCAGAACATGTAGACCCATAAGTAAAGAAATTCTGAACAAAACTAGTTACCAAACTATAATTTTTGTAGCCTTACTGTACACAGGTCAAACAGAGAATTAAATGAGATGATACTTCATGCAGTTTATACCAATATTTCACATTGTTTATTTCATAATTTATCTGGGTTCATGATGACATTTCTAATAAAGGCTGGATTGGAAATTAATGTCATCATGACCGACTCTCCAATCATTTTGATGTTAAATGGTTTTGTTTGGTCAAAACGTGATATGGCTTCCTATTTATACTCTATTGGCCTAAAGCCATCTTGATCTGGTGTCTGAATTCAGAAATTTAAATTTGAGGACAGGGTTTCTCAACTGGTGTGCCATCAAGTGAGGTCTTGTGTGCCATGTGAAAAATCCCTTTTGAAAAAATTCCCAGGGTTCTCTATTTATTAATTAAATGGTGGCAGCCTGCCAGTTTAATTTCTCCCACTTGTCAGAACATACTCCATGATCACAAATGCTCTGTCCCTTACTATACATGTGCATGGATGAAAGTGAGCCTTCGATACTGACTGAAGCCAAAGATTTTACTGGATAGTGGATAATTAACACTGCCTCCTACCAAAGATACCACTAAACTTTGATTAAAAAAATTAACACAATCATGTCAGTTGTAGTTAGGGTTAACACCATTCATCTTTGTAATAGTCAATTCAAGGCATATTAAAGAGAAGATCTCCTACCTGAGCAAAGCACACCAACATCCCGATCGTGATAACAGAAGTTAGAATGAAACCCAGGGCGCTGGCACTGAGTCAGGGAGGATTCGTTTCCAGAACAGGTCACATTATCCAACCAGATGGGCCCACTGCCCCGTCCAAAGTGCACATGGCTGAGAGCAGCCAGAGCTCTGCCACAGCCAGCCTGTCTACACACCACCTCAGCGTCGTTCAGGTT